>NC_142599.1:35784113-35939946 GCF_965207765.1 Zootoca vivipara
CCCCTGCCACTGAAAGGACAGGGGTGGAGGAGTTCTGAGGATTGGTTTCCCCCAGCTCATTCATAAGTATACATTAACAAATACAAACATAATAGGGGAGAGTTTTAACTCCCCAATTCTTATTACCTTAACCTTATACTTGTGACTTCCTCGATAGTCTTCCTCCTGGTTTTCCTTAAACAAAATCTAAAATTTATGGCGGGTTTTCTATTTCAGTTTAAAATCCTTTTCTTATAATATTAACTCAACTCCTTTTCCATGCTGCCCTCCCACAGACCCCCTCCTGCCACAAGAGGAACCTGTGGGGCACAGCATTTCCAAGGTTCCATTATATCCCCTCCTCACCCCTCTGAGCACCCCCTGCCACTGAGTATCTCAGAGTAAGGAAAGGAGAGTAGACAGCTTTCTGTCTAAACCTAACTTAACTTACAAAGATTTACATTCACTTAAATTCTTTCCTAAGCTGCTCTTATAATTCCCTCCAGAAAGCACAACTTTTTCCATTCATTTTTAGGCACCATCTCCTCTCCCTAAGTCTTTTCCCCCAATTGGATCAGCATTTCCGTTAACAAGCCAAAATTTCAAAAACCGTCTTTCAGAAACTATGAACAAAGTCTTTTAACTAGAATATTCACCCGACACCCATTCTTTCCCATGTCCATCTCCAGGCCCTTGTCCCCCCCTGCCCCTGTCTTTTCCATTCCTCCCTAACATCATCCCACATTTCACCCCCTCCAGGATCTTCAAGTCCATCAACCCTCAAATTCCTTTGCTTCTCATTTTCTTGCTCTGCTTGATTTTCTTCCTTTTGAGGTCCATGCTTTGCTTCATCCCAAACATATTTTTTAAAATCCAAGTCCTCTTTAAGATTTTCCTCCTGACATCCAGATTCAGTCTCCACAGTCTCCAGAATCAAATTTTCCTCTAAATCCTGGGCTTGGACTTCATCCTCATCTGCTGGTAAATTGGGATGCTGCCGTTCCTTGTAGATATCCTCCCATGTTTGTAGATAGTTTAGCACAGCCTCCTGGAAGGCTCGAGAGTACTTTGTTTTCATATTTCTCCTGACCGCTGACAAACAGGAGGTGGAGAACAAAGAGGTGCTGGAAAATTCCTTTCTCAGACGGTCGACTCCATTTTGGCTGGTCTTTTCCTTTGTCTTTTAACTCAATCACAACTCCATTCTTAAATCCAATATTAAATAATTCTACCACATTTTCATCCAATTTTTCCGATTATAACAGTACAATCAGTCCACCCGGTCTTTTGACAGCTTGACAGCTTTTTGACAGCTGTCAAAGCGCTCTCCCCCTTAATAATGCTGTACCTCAAGGGGAGCCGGACTCGGGAGTTGAGAGGGTTCAAAAAGGTCTTTCTTTCTCTCGGGTCCACAGTCCCAGATGTCTTTTGTCGTTCAGCTTAAGGTTATTTAAAGCGCCTCCCAGTTTTCCATTAGGAAGAGACCGACTTCCGTTTCTTTAGAGTCTCTCCTGTTTTTCCAATTAAACGAATTTGAAGTCCGTAATCACAGTTCCACTTACTTTTTTGGAAGTTCAAATTTATTCGGAAGAATCTGCCGCTTGCCGGGTCAGGACTCGGAGCTTCACTTCTTGGAGGTAAGATAAAGCCCAAAATGGCTCCCGCGGTTCCACCCCACCGGCTCTCGATCGCTCTATTGAGCTCTCGGGCAGCGGGGGATCCGCAAAAAACGGAGCAACCGCTGGGCACGTGAGTCACCGGGACTCTCTACCCGGTGTTTTTACGGGGAATCCGCTCGCTCTGCGGACCTCCCCCCCTCCGCGAAGCCAGGGACATCGGCGCGCGAGGTCCCTGCGTCCTTCTCTCCGCCGCGACAGACCGGAAGTCCTGATGGGCTTTATAAAGGACTGCTGCCACCGCTGCTGCTGGGCAGAGAGGGCTCCATTTTGTTTTGTTTTTTTGTTTATATTCCTGTTATTTTTTACCTATGTTATTTTAAACTGTATTAAGGATGTATTCTTAGTTTTAGATTTTGATTCATGTCGAAATTGTTTTTTATTCGGTTGTGTATTTTTTGATGTGGTTTATGTATTGTTTGTGACTTTTGTAATTGTGCTATTGCTGTATTGTTTTGATATTCGACTGGAAGCCGCCCAGAGTGGCTGGGGAGACTCAGCCAGATGGGCGGGGTACAAATAAAAAAAATTATTATTATTATTATATTACAGACTCCGCTAACCTGGAAGTAGTACCTCGGGTTAAGAACTTTGCCACAGTATGAGAACAGAAATCACATGGCAGCGGTGCGGCAGCAGCGGGAGGCTCCATTAGCTAAAGTGGTACCTCAGGTTAAGAACGGTTTCAGGTTAAGAACAGACCTCTGTAATAATAATAATAATAATTTATTTATACCCCGCCCATCTGGCTGGGTTCCCCAGCCACTCTGGGCAGCTTCCAACAGAATATTAAAATACAATAATCTATTAAACATTAAAAGCTTCCCTAAACAGGACTGCCTTCAGATGTCTTCTAAAGGTCTGGTAGTTGTTCTTCTCTTTGTCATCTGGTGAGAGGGCATTCCATAGGGCGGGTGCCACTACCGAGGAGGCCCTCTGCCTGGTTCCCTGTAACTTGGCTTCTCGTAGCGAGGGAACCACCAGAAGGCCCTCGGCGCTGGACCTCAGTGTCTGGGCTAAACGATGGGGGTGGAAACGCTCCTTCAGGTATACTGGATCGAGGCCATTTAGGGCTTTAAAGGTCAGCACCAACACTTTGAATTGTGCTCGGAAATGTTCTGGGAGCCAATGGAGGTCTTTCAATACCGGTGTTACGTGGTCTTGGCAGCCGCTCCCAGTCACCAGTCTAGCTGCATACTGATGAGCACCCAACCCAAACCCCCTAATGATCTCTCCCAGCAGCTGCATGTAGAATGTGAAAAGCATGGGGGAGAGGACAGAACCCTGAGGCACCCCCAAGTGAGAGCCCAGGGGTCTGAACATCCACCCCACCACCACTTTCTAAACACAGCCCAGGAGGAAGATGCGGAACCACTGTATAACAGTGCCCCCAGCTCCCAACCCCTCTAGATGGTCCAGAAGGATGTTATGATCGATGGTGTCAAAAGCTGCTGAGAGATCCAGCAGGACCAGGAAACAGCTCTCACCTTTGTCCCTAGCCCGCCGGAGATCATCAATCAGTGCGACCAAGGCAGTTTCAGTCCCATGATGAGGCCTGAATCCCGACTGGAAGGGATCCAAATGGTCCGCTTCTTCCAGGCGTGCCTGGAGTTGTTCAGCAACCACTTGCTCAATCACCTTGCCCAAGAATGGAAGATTCAAGACTGGGCGATAGTTGGCCATATTGGCCGCCTCCAAAGATGTTTTTTTAAGAAGCGGTTTAATGATCGCCTCTTTCAGCGGGTCTGGGAAAGCTGAAAGCTCTTTCAGCGGGTCTGGAAAATCTCATGAGAAGAGAAGACTCCCTGGAAAAGACCCTGGGGTTGGGAAAGATTGAGGGCACAAGGAGAAGGGGACGACAGAGGACGAGATGGTTGGACAGTGTTCTCGAAGCTACTAGCATGAGTTTGACCAAACTGCAGGAGGCAGTGGAAGACAGGAGTGCCTGGCATGCTCTGGTCCATGGGGTCACGAAGAGTCGGACACGACTAAAGGACTAAACAACAACAACAAGGAGAGGATAAGGCAAATTCATTGGGTGGGTGGGGGGAGGCAATCAGTGTTCATTAGTCATGATGACTATGTTTCCCTTCCACTGTTGCAGCCAAAATGCCTCTGAATACCGGTGATTGAGAATCATAAATGAGGAGAGGTGTGGGTGTGCATATTATTAGAATCATATTGTTGTAGAGTTGGAAGTCAGAAGTGGAACGGGAAGGATTACTAACTAAGGAGGAATGGCTTATGAAACTGATGGAATATGCTGAAATGGCAAAATATGCTGCCAAATTAAGAAGACATTTCAACAAAGTGTTTAAGGAGGAATGGAGACCACCAATGGGTTATCTATCAAATTATCACCAATACAAGAAGATGTGGGCAGGATTTTAAATATAATCAGTGGATTAGTGAAAGATTTAATGGTACAGGGGTGTAGAAAATAATAATAATAATAATAATAATAATAATAATAATAATATAATAAGTGTTATAAAGCAGCTAATAAAAATGAGGGGAAAAAATATCAGGAAAGGAGGGGTGGGAATTCAAGAAGAAACTTTGTATATTAAAATGTATATGATGATAAATGCTTTGAAATATAAATAAAATTGTGTGTTTGTGTGTGTGTGTCTTTTGAGTTGAAAAGGATCCCAAGGGTGTTCTAGTCCAACGACTTGCATTGCAGGTATCTGAGCTAAAGCATCCATGGCAGATGGCCATCCAACCTCTGCTTAAAAACCTCCAAGGACGGAGAGTCCACAACCTCCCAAGGAAGACCTTTCCACTGTTGAACAGCTTTCAGAATCACAACCCCCCCCCCGATGTTTAGTCAGAATCTCATTTCTTGTAACTTGAAGCCATTGGTCCCTACTTGTGGACTTCCCAATAGGACAACTAAGCCGAGTCTTTGAGTAAATGGACCTTTGGCCTTATCGAGAAGGCCTGCTCTAATGTCATGGTAAGGGCAGTGTATAATCCCAGTAAAAATTATTGCCAAAAAAATTGCATTGCCAATTACTCTTCCTGAACCATAGGACCTGTCCGGATGTTATGAGCAATCTGGCTACCTAATCAGACGCACTAATTACAACCCACCTCCCCCAAATGACAGCACAGAGTAATGAGGGGCTTTTTCTTGTATCAAGCTGGCCCACAGGCAAAATCAAAGCTCATTCTTGGTCCATTAAGAATCACCCAAACTGGCATTCAGCTCGAGTTTCAATGCAAGTTCTTTCCCTGAATTAACCATTCGTGACACTGAAGGAAGACACTGCACTCGTGTTGAAAAAGTGGGAAATGTGAATTTTATCAAGATGACTTTATCTTAATTAGGACCGGTTACAGGTAGGTAGCCGTGTTGGTCTGGATCGAAGTAAAATAAAAAAATTCCTTCAGTAGCACCTTAAAGACCAACTAAGTTTTTATTTTGGTATGAGCTTTCGTGTGCATGCACACTTCTTCAGATACCATCCAGATACCATTAATTAGGACCCTCGTACCTACTGGACCGCCTCTCCTGTTAGGCCCCGCGGAGGACCTTAAGGTCCACAAATAACAACATTCTGGAGATTCTGAGCCATAAGGTGGTTAGATTGGTCTCGACTAGGGCCAGGGCCTTTTCAGTACTGGCCCCGACTTGGTGGAATGCTCTTTCACAGGAGACCAGGGCCCTGTGGGATTTGTCATCTTTATGCAGGGCCTGCAAGACCCTGCAAGTTCCGCCTGGCCTTTGGGTTGGATTCAGTCTGACCCCTGTGTTTTCCTCCTTCATGGTTTGGATTTATGGACTACTTAAAATGAGGCTGCATTTAAATTTTTAAATTTTAATATTGTATTTTAATCTGTATTTTAATTAATTGTTTTCTTTTCTTTTATATCTTCTTGTAATTTTATTGGCATTAGCCGCCCTGAGCCCAGTTTTGACTGGGGACAGTGGGGTATAAATTATTATTATTATTATTATTATTATTATTATTAATTTATTTCCACATATAAGTAAAGCATTCAGGGTGCTAGAATGGAGGGCTTCCCACACATACACCAGTTTTAATATGGCCAAAGGGTGCTTCACATACCTGAGGTTCAAAAACCAACACAGAGAGACATTAAAAGAATGAAGAAGCTTTAATGAAAAGTTCAAGGAAATAGCACAAAAAGTTGTACAAGAAGCAAGGAAGACACACAGTGTGGAAGGATCTTATTCTTCTATACTTTAAAATAAAGGGTGTTTGTGTGATTTTTCAGCCATGGTTATTTAGATTCAGCTCTTCTGACGCAACGTCAAATGATCTGTATCAAGCTCCGTGGATATCAGTTCAGGATATTCTTCTTGGGATTAATTGACCTATGCACAGATGCTACCACGACGCCCAAACCTCCTTCCAAGGAGTGCCCCCTTCCCGTAGCCCAAACCATAGCCCCAGCCCCCAGAGCTTCCAAGGAGGCCAGACCCATAGCCCCACCCTCCATAGCCATAACCCCCTACGATCCCGGAACCACCAACAGCACATGGAGTGTTGCCTCCAACAGCCACAGGCTCACAGCTGGCAGAGAGAATGGGCCCTGGGATGGTCACAACGGAGGCAGGTGGCTGGATCACGACCTCTGCTGGTGGGATCTGGTTGACGCATGATGGGGCAACTCCTGCCAGGACTCCGAGGTTGGCTGCTCTTTCAGCACCTCCATATCCATAGCCCAGGCCTCCAAATCCGAAGCCCTGACCTCCCCATCCATAGCCGAGACCTCCCAATCCATAGCCGAGACCACCATAGCCAAGACCTCCTGCTGATCCAAACCCAACAGTGGGGGTGGAAGCGCAGGATGGGACAGCACAGGATGGACCACAGTCAACCATTGTTGGATGGAGGTGAGTCTGAAACCAAAAAACACCAAGGGAGAAAATAAGTGTGGGGTACATCACTTCAATGGGGAGTGCAAGCAATCTGTCAGAGGTATTATGATATTTTCCCCATCCCCATTTTCCCCAACTTAAACCATCTTCCTTTGTCCTTGATTGAAAATCAGCTGTTTTTTGGTTATTCAACAAACATTAAGCACTAATTCATGCATTCTGTATTGTCCACTACAGCCTTTCTCTCCATTGTGGGTCCTAAATCTTATCCCTCATGGTTCCAGGAAGGTGAGGGGACGTCCCTTAGCCTGAAGTCCTTTAGAGCAGCTTCTAGTCAATGTAGACAATACTGAACTAGGGGTCCAGTGGTCTGACATGGTACAGGTCAACTCCATATGCTTCTAGTTGAGTCAGCGCTTTAGACAGAGCCTTGAAGTCTAGAGTTTTTCTTTGTTTCTATGGGAAGGGTCATAGGGTCATTGCTCAGTGGCAGGATGCATGGTTTTTATGCAGAAATCCCCAGGTTCTGTCCCAGGAATCTGCAGGTTGAGCTGGTAAGTGCTCCCTCCTTGAAGCTTTGGAGAGTCGTATCTGGTCATTTTAAATGATACCAATCTGGATGGACCAAGAGTCTAACTCAGTATAAGACAGCTAAATGCGTGATTTCATAAGATACATACAGAAAAGAAGCCAGCCAACAACATGAAGGATTAAGTTTCCTGGTCCCTTTGGCTCACCCATAAAATATTTGTGTGGGCTCTTCTCCCCCCCCCCCAAGTTGATTACCATTGCCATACAAAAGGTGCGGGTGTGTCACATTTTGTGATCAATTATGTGGGGGCACTGATCACTTGCCCCCCATATTTTAATCAATTTGGCACCCCTGGGGAGAGCTATCCATCTCACAGAATAATAGAGTTGGAATTCAGTTTGTTGAATCCTCGGATCAGTGCAAGAATCATGCAAATGCAGGATCACAGCGTAGATTCACAGAATGGTAGAGTTGAAAGGGACCCAGAGGGTAATCTAGCTCAACCAATCGAGGAATCTTTTTGCCCAGTGTAGGGCTCGAATCCATGACCCTGAGGTTAAGAGCCTCATGCTCTACTGAGTGAACATGTGACTTACCAAAGTCTCGGAGGAGTAGAAATGGACAGAAGGAGATCAAGTTCAGGGAAGCTGTTGAGATATCTCAGCCCAGGGAACCCTTTTATACTCTTTTGACTAGATCCCCTGATGGCCCCACAGCTGGCTTGGATACACCCCCTGTTCCTCTGAAGCTGGAATTAGCAAATAATTTGTGATATGCCTCAGGCCCGCTAATTATTTTAATAATAATGAAAAATGAGACAAAAGTGTTAGCATTTCCTCAACTTCCCACAACGCGTCTCTCCCACTCTGACACGTTTGATCTTGGCTTCTTAAAACTTCTGCAAAACAAAGTTGAAAGAAATGAGTGTATGTTCCTTTTCTGACAGATCAACAGATATGTTGTCCCCATTTTCCCCCTCTTCAAAATAGCTAAAGTAGCCATGGGTGTTCAGAGTGGGCTACTTGACTTTCATATCCAGGATTTCAGTTGATCTTTCCAGCCACAACACATTGCCATCGTTCTCTACCTCCACTGCAGTGGGAACCATTGGGAAGAGGGCTATTGAAATCACATCCTTCTTGTGGGTTTTTCATTGAATCTGGTTGGGCACAGTGGGGACAGGATGCTGGTCTAGATGCGGTTTTTCCTTTTTATTTATTTTTCTGATTATTATTTTTTAAAAGAGAGCTAGTGTGGTATAGTGGTTAAGAGCGGTAGACTCGTAATCTGGGGAACCGGGTTCGCGTCTCCGCTCCTCCACATGTAGCTGCTGGGTGACCTTGGGCTAGTCACACTTCTCTGAAGTCTCTCAGCCCCACTCACCTCACAGAGTGTTTGTTGTGGGGGAGGAAGGGAAAGGAGAATGTTAGCCACTTTGAGACTTCTTCGGGTAGTGATAAAGCGGGATATCAAATCCAAACTCCTCTTCTTCTTCTTCTTCTTCTTCTTCTTCTTCTTCTTCTTCTTCTTCTTCTTCTTCTTCTTCTTCTCCTTCTCCTTCTCCTTCTCCTTCTCCTTCTTCTCCTTCTTCTTCTTCTTCCCTCTTGTACCTCACCCTCCAAGAAACATTCCACATATTAGCAAGGCAAACAGTGCTGTAAAATATGAAGCAGGTTAGACTCATCGTTTAGAGTTGGTTTTTATCGCTTCTGTCTTCCACTTTGCCTTAACTTATTGCTCCAGAGTGAGCAATGGGTGGCTTTGTTCTTTCCACTGTGTTGAGTAAACATATACCATACAGTTTCCAAGTGATCTTTGGTCTTTATGTTTCTTGGTGCTCTAAAATGCTTCACTTGGTGTCTCCGCAAGAGCTATGTTCCATAGTCATCATGCTTCTGAAGCTAAACTAGTTGCTGTTTTCCAATGTTGTGTTTATGAATTTCTAGCTGCAGACCAAAAGACTGCTAGATCCTTCCATATTTAATTTTTATGGACATCTCTTAACAAATTAAGTAAAGCTAGCTTTTAATCAGGTTGTATCACCTGCCTGTAATAAAAGATATCTCTTCAAAGGCAATTTCAAAAAATAACTGTATAAGTAATGCTCTAATATTCATTGACACAATATTATCATATATACAGGTACCCAATGAGGCAACATTATTCGACTGCGTTAGTGAGAAAACGTGTTTTTTTGGGGGGGGGGGAATAGGTTTGATGTATCCAGTGATGATGGGAGTTGTGATCCAGTAAAACATCTGGAGAACTACAGATTTAGCTGCCCTGTACTAGAAAATGGTGCCAGTAAATAAAGGATCAAATATTAAACTCACTTATTATATTAGCCATTCCTGGATTACACACATTTCCAATCTCTCTCTAATTCATAATGCCAAAGTTGCCAACAAAACGCAAAATTTTTTAAAAAAGATGTAATAAAATCCCTGAATAGCCACCTGTTTCCATATTCATTCTTATACAAGCATCAGAAATCCTATCCTCTGTCCCATCAATATGCAAGATTGCATGGGGCAGATAGAAGAGATGGCAGCTTTTTGGTGATCTGTTGTTTATCCATACTGAGAGCAGACCTATTGAAAGCAATGAACAAGCCAGCCATCACCCTTGATTTTTTATGGATGTAACCTAAGAATGATATCCACCATCACAATCACTTCAGCTATCTGTGTTTGTGATTTGTTGCTAATAAATGAAAGTGTTTCAGTGGTTTCTGAAAACGGGATTGCTATTTGCTTGGTGTGTGTGTGTGTGTGTGTGTGTGTGGAAGTTTTTAATGTTTGAAGTTTTGTCATGTTTTTAATATTCTGCCAGGAGCTGCCCAGAGCGACTGGGGAATAATAATAATAATAATAATAATAATAATAATAATAATAATAATAATAATAGCAGCAGCAGCAGCAGCATTCTTTTTGGGTGTTCGGGGTGTTAAGGGAGGGATAGTACCTCTGTTTGGGGAAACAACATGCTCCTTTTCAGATAATTTGCCCACCTTTGGTCCCCACCCTGCCCTCAAATCTCACCTGTGGCTCCTAGAAGCTGGCAACATGCGACATTGGCCACACCCCAGGAGCAGCTTCGACTGTCCAGCTAAACCAGGTGAGGGTAGCCAATGGACCTCAAACCCTTAGTGAGCTAGGAGACCAATCTCCTTCATGGATCACTGCCTTGTCGTGGTGATGGGGCTTGAATAAGTCAGAGAAGCTATGTGCTATAGAAGACAGGAGTGCCTGGCGTGCTCTGGTCCATGGGGTCATGAAGAGTCGGACACGACTAAACAACAACAAGGAGACCAATAGTGGGTCCAACAATCAAGAAGGTGGTTTCTGCATGAGCTGTATAGGGAAGTGCGGGGCAGATGGTGCTTGTCAGCCTCGGAAGGTAGCCCATCAGGGAGAAGGAAAACTGATCCTAAACCTCTGCTGCCTTGCAGAGTATCTTCAGATGGAGAAATGGCTGTCAGGAATGCTTTGATGGTGTTTCCTGCTTGGCAGGGGGTTGGACTGGATGGCCCTTGTGGTCTCTTCCAACTCTATGATTCTATGATTCTATGATTCTAAGTACGGTAAACACTACACAAATCTGGAGTACAGACCCCAAGGCAGTTGGATGGTGCCTTGTAAGCTGCCTTGCAGCCAAGCTGGTGCCAAACGTATTGGTCTACGTTCCATGCACGGTGCTAGGGCTTTTTGCGCTCTGGGCTAAATCATCTTCTGGCACCTCCCCCCAGCACATGCGTCATGACGCGTGCGTCATGACGCGTGCACAACGCTGCTGACGCCGCTGCGTCCCCTCCATAGGCGGGAGGGCCTGAGCTCTCATTTCGGCTTGCACGCCTCCCGCCTATGGAGGGGACGCTGTGAGCTCTTCAGCGGCCGCGGCAGGGAGCTCCTGGCGGTGTCGGCAGCAACAGCGCCCATAGCTGAAGGCTTCAGCTACGGGCGCTGCCGCCGCCACCGCTCCCTCGTTGCTCCCGGCGCTGGCGGCAGTGCGGGTGGCCGGCAGGCAGGCTCGACAGTGCCCCCTCCATTTCGGCGCCCTAGGCCAAGGCCTAGTTTGCCTAAATGGAGGCACCGGCCCTGCTACTTTCATTTGGCCGCTGGCCAGGACCTCCATGCCCACTGCCCAGGCTTGTGCCCCAGGGAGGTCACTTCAGTTCTGCTAACACAGTGGCTTGACTTAACCCCTGTAGGCACACTCCATTGTCTCTCCAGACGAACAGATGCCAACAGCAGTGCCTTCCTTTGGTTTCAGATTTTAAAAATGTATTGTATTCATTTTATATACAGTGGAACCTTGGTTCTCGAACGGTTTAGTCGACGAACAAATTGGAACCCCAACGCCGCAAACCCGGAAGTAAATGCTTTGGTTTGCGAACTTGTTTTGGAAGCCAAAGGCCCGATGCAGTTGTCGGCTATTGTTTCTGCCGCGCCTTGGCTTTTGAATGTTTTGGAAGTCGAATGGACTTCTGGAACAGATTACGTTCGAGGACCAAGGTACCAATGTATTTGCATGGAGTTTATAGTTCTAGCTTGTTTGCTTAACTTTTTTTTTAGAACAAGGGTATCATCTTTTCCATAGTGGCCAACCAGATGCTTCTTGGTTATCCCACAAGTAGAACATTGGAGCCATAGCACTTTCCTGCTGTTGTTCTCAGGCCCTGTTAGTGACATCTGTCTGGCCACTGCAAAAACAGGGGGCTGGGTTAGATGGGTCTTTTTCATGATGCAGCAGGGGTTCTCCCATGTTTGTACATCATTTTAAGACTCTGCCTTCCTCTAATATTGGTGCTGTCCTAAAATCCCATATATGTATGCAAAAAGCTTTGATAATGACTGAGAGTCCCCAGAGCTGATGAAGAACCTTCATCTCCATCTTCTCCCTCTGGGTGTTTCTGTTAAAAGCAACAGATAAATTAGAGCAATTTGGCTTGAGGCCAACAACATGAAAAGAATGAGTGAGGGAAAAACATGATGCCAAGACTATTTGTGTTGCATTATTACAACCACTTAATTTTGTGACCTCCCTCTTTTGTGCTTAGCAAAGTAATTTTGCATATTCCATTGTTGACAGCTAAGTAAAATGTTTGCAGGAAATACGTAGGCGGTTTCTGAGTCAAAGGGGCAGCTGGCAGAACTATATAAAAGCTCAGAGTTCTCTCACTTCCTCCAACAGCTTCACCTGACTCTTCTGTCTTCACTACATCTTCTCAAAGAAGCAGGTAAGTCCAATTTCTTGGGGGAATATTTTGGAATTTATCAGAAGTTTATGCCAGTGGAAGGCTAGATTGATATTCCCACTAGAGCAAGGATGATCATCCTTTGGTCCTTGAACTTTGGTCACTCTAGTCTTGACCTTTGGGCTTGCTGGCTGAGGGGACTAGAGTCCAGTGACAACCGGAGGACTATAGTTCATCCTACCTACTTCATACTTGTGTAAACTGCTGCATACCCATACATCACTTAGGGTTAGACTTGTGGCAAATGGGTTGCTCTCTGATAATATCCCTAATGAGCAGGGAGTCCGACGGGGATGCCTCATAGCACCCTTTCTTTTGAATTTTTATATAAATGATATTGTTCAAGAACTAAGAGGCCTAGAATATTTTCCTGTTTCTATTCAGGGTGTCAAACTCTCAATTCTTCTGTATGCCGACAATATTGTTTTGATTTCTGCTTACCTAAATTGGGATGCGGAGACTTTTCAGGAAGTTGAATGTCTTTTGCACAAAAGAGCAGTTAACGGTCAACCGTTCTAAAATTAAAGCGGTAATTTTTGGGAAGAACAGAAAACCTCACAGATGGAGTTTGGACAGGAAACCTATAATATGTGATCCCTAATTGGTTGGGACATGTTGGACAGGAGAGAATAAGTACTGGGCTTCCAATTGTTGTTGAAGTACAATTGTCATGATCCTTGACCATAGGACATGCTGTCTACATCTGATGGGAGTCGAAGCATCATATCTGACGATTTATGATGCTCTGTTGCTTTTTGGTTTTCATGCTCCATTTTCTGCTCACTTCTGCAATCTTGTTTTTTTTTAAAAAAATAGTTTTATTTGAAAATTTGTTAAAACATTACACAACATCTTCGAACCAATCCAAGAACATTCAGCTGCATTTTTCACATATCGAAATTATGAGGTATCGAAAAGGGAAAAAAAAGGGGGGGTAAGAGAGAAAGGGGGGGAATGAAATGTGAGTGGGCAAAAGGGCGAAGAAAGTAAAAAAAAGAAAAAAAGAAAAAAAGAAAAAAAAGATCTTGTTTTTTAGATTCATCTTCAGTCATGGTTGACTGTGGTCCATCCCCATTGAAGTGATGTACCCCACACTTATTTTCTCCCTTGGTGTTTTTGCTTTCAGTCTCACCTCCATACAACAATGGTTGACTGTGGTCCATCCTGCGCCGTCCCATCCTGCGCTTCCACCCCCACCGTTGGATTCGGATCAGCAGGAGGTCTTGGCTATGGTGGTCTCGGCTCTGGATTGGGAGGTCTCGGCTATGGATGGGGAGGTCAGGGCTTCGGATTTGGAGGCCTGGGCTATGGATATGGAGGTGCTGAAAGAGCAGCCAATCTCGGTGTCCTGGATGGAGTCATCCCTTCATGCATCAATCAGATCCCACCAGCAGAGGTCGTCATCCAGCCACCTGCCTCCATTGTGACCATCCCAGGGCCCATCCTGTCTGCCAGCTGTGAGCCTGTGGCTGTTGGAGGCAACACTCCATGTGCTGTTGGTGGTTCCGGGATCGTAGGGGGTTATGGAGGGTGGGGCTATGGGTCTGGCCTCCTTGGAAGCTCTGGGGGCTGGGGCTATGGTTTGGGCTACGGGAAGGGGGCACTCCTTGGCAGGAGGTTTGGGCGTCGTGGTAACATCTGTGCGTAGGCTAATTAAACCTGAGAAGCATATTATGAACTGATAATCAGAGAGCTTGATACAGATCCATTGGGCATAGTTCAAAAGAGCTAAATCCCAGGAACAACTGCTGACATTGAACCCTCTTCTTCCCCCACGTCTTTGCTTTGAAGTCCGGAGAACTAAGATGCTTATATGCTAAATTTCTTCTGTATTTCTCATACAGAATGCCATTTCTTGAATCTTTTCAATAAAGCTTTTGGCGCATTATGGTAACTCGTGTGTCTTGGTTATTGTAACAGTTGGCCTCAGTTCCTCACAGCAAGCTGCCTAGCTGACTGAAGGAAATTTTTGTCTGAATTAAAACTGGAATGTGGCTCAAGACATGTTTATCAACAAGAAAACTGACAGATGTTTGGAGTTTTTTTTAATGATAATCTTTATTTACATATTTACAACCAAATACATTTCACTTATATCAAATTTTCAACAGTATATAGAAAGACAAAAAAGAAAGAAAGAAAAGAAAACGGAAAAAAGAAAAGAAGAAAAGAAAATTTTGCGTTAACCATAAAACAAATATTAATACAAATATGTTTGGAGGTTTTATAATCCAACTTTAAGGGATTATACATTTTACTGTACTTGCAAGCTCATAGATCCCTCTGAATGTGATATTTTAAAATATCTGCTAATTTGGTCACTAGTGTAAAATCTATTCCAGTGTTTCTAATGAGTTATGCAGATCATGCACTAATAAAATTGAAAATCAAACTGTCAAATAATTATAACAATAGACTAGAGAATGAATAACAGTATATCAGGAAGAGGAGACATAAAGACACAAATTGAACAACATTTAGACTTTTTAAAGTGCATAAACACCATGACCATATATGGGATGCAACTGAATCTTATATCAGAGTGTTCTGACAGAACAAAATAGCAGCAGCTATTCTCTCAAACAGAAAAAATGGTTCAAAATATTAAGAAAATACACATTAGCATAAGCAAACATGGTGCGTGAAGTTAAGAACAACAGAGAACATTCAAAATATCCAAGCCGAAAAACTGGAATGCTTTACCAACTGTAAAAAATAAAATGATTAAAGATGGTTGAAATGCAGCCATAAACCATCTAAATCACTATCAAAACACCTGAAAGATAAACAGATTCAAATGTTTATTCCATCAATTAAATATAAGTATAAAGATGCGAGAAATTGCAGAAACCTTTTACCGGGAATTGTATACTTGGCAGAAAAAACATACATTGAAACTATAGAATCTGGGGATTGGGAAAATATTGTTTAGCAGGAAGTAAAACAGCTGGATGTTACCTTGGAGTAAATATTTTGAATCATTTCTGTTGTGTGCCAAGGACCAAGACTTCCCACCAAATAATTCACACTTCACACGGAAATAAAGTTTTGGTTTTTGGCATTACTTTGGCCACAACTTTATTTAAATACAACTGAATGTGAGTGGTTGCTTAGGCATTGGTTCCCATGCCATCTGTCCCCCACCTGGGACAGATCTGACTCCCCTAGTGTACTGGGGAAGTCAAGATAGGTAAGCACCCTCTGAGAGAGGCTGGGGAAGGGCACCACGCCCTATGACCTCTTCCCCAAGTGCTCCCTGAGGCTCATGCGCAGTCCTAGCCCCTAGTGGGGGTACGGACAAACATGTGGAGCCCCAGGATTCCTTTAACGGAATACCCCTAAAGGCAGCAGCAATTTTGAGGGGCAGGCCCAGCCAAATCCTTAGCCCTCCACCATCCAATTTGAACCAATGCCTAACCGCCAACTTTACAAGTTGTGACATTTTGCTATGTAGTAGGCAAAAACCACCTGGCACCAGCCAATCAGCCAGATAGCAAAATTCCTACTTGGCCCCCTCAGCAATACAGATGACCCCATGACAGGCACAGCAACGTCAAGCACAGCGAAACCCCCTAAATATAGGGAGGGAGGGAGGGAGATCCGTTGCAAGCACCCAAAAGCGAAAGCGAAAGCTGCTTGCACCCATATATAGGCTGTGGCTGTCAATCAAAATTAGCAACATAACATTCTCCCCAGCAACATACCCTCAGTGGCCATCCAAACTGACCTGCCCCTACTGACCAGGGAACGTCTTGTTAACCCTTCCGCAACCCAATCTCTCCTTAAGGGGAGAACCTGCTTTATGTAGCTGGCAGACGGAAAATTGGAAGTCCTTTTCTCTTTCTTTTTTCTTTCCTCTTTTCTTCTCTTTATACTCTTACTTGGCTCCCCACCCCCCATTTGTCTTCCTTGGTGTCCTCAGCTCTGGGCCATTATTGGGACCCAAGGATTACACAGACATCAAAGTGATGGATTGTTGGTGAAGGACCCGGAGTGAGAGGCAGAGAAGGGAGAGGCCGAGAGAAAAAAGGAAAGCGTCCAGGCACTGGCACCCTACTCTTGGGGGGCCTTGGAGGCCAGGGCACTCACAAAAAATGTTGTGGGTGCTCAGCACCTGCACCACAAGGCATCTGACATGACTCCCAGGTCCTCATGTGGCACCGGAAGTCACGTCTTGTCAAGGCTCTGCCAAGGCATCAAAATTGGAAAAATGAGGAAGTTCCAAGCTGCCATTTTGACTGCAGCAACTTGACAGAGAAGAGTTCTTGTTGGCCGGCAAGGAGGGGGAAAATTGTTAAAAGATGGACATTTTTTTTGGGGGGGGGATAAGAAAGTTGAAGAAAACACCACTCCATATAATTTATTCTCTTTGATCTAATACTTTTTGCCTGATTTATTTAGTGTTTAATTGGGGTGGGAGCTTAATTTATGGATTTGGAATTACTTTAGAGAGAGAGAGAGAGAGAGAGAGAGAGAGAGAGAGAGAGAGAGAGAGAGAGAGAGAGAGCTGGTAATATGTCTGTGATTAATCAAAGTACAGTGGTACCTTGGTTTACAAACACAATTAGTTCCAGAAGTCTGTACTTAACCTGAAGCGTACTTAACCTGAAGCGAACTTTCCCATTGAAAGTAATGGAAAGTGGATTAATCCGTTCCAGATGGGTCCGCGGAGTACTTAAACTAAAAATACTCAAACTGAGGCATACTTAAACCGAGGTATGACTGTATGCAATTTATATTTTCTTCTCCTCCTTCACATTCATTTCCACAGATTTTTTTCCATATTAATATAGATGGTTATTACTTTTTTTTTTAGTATCTGTAGATAATAATTTATTTTAAAAATAAGAAAGCTTTTTTTAAAGGTATGCTTTTTAAAATCTCCCTCTTTTCTTTTCCCCTTTTCTTTTTCTTAGCTAAGTATTTATTATTATATACTTCCTTTTTCCTCAGTTATTATTCTAATGGATGGACTGATGGTACCTACATATTTATATGTCAGGGACTGGACTGAAGAGGAGGGCTGGGGATCACCCCCTCCTTCTCCTCTGCTTCCCTTGGAGGAGGTGTGAGAGTGGGGGGGATCACCCCCCTTCTCCAGTAGTTTCAAGAGAAGAGGGAGACAGGATTGAGTCTCAGAACTCAGAACTTGGTTGAACTCAGAGCTGCCAAGTTATGAGGTGTCAGAAGAAGGAGTGGGAGTTGGAGAACTGCCAGCAGAGATGTCCTTGGAAAGCACAGAATCTCCACCATCCCCACATACTCAAGAGCCAAGGGCTCCACAACATTTGACTCCCGAGGCCCCCCTCAGGAGTGTTGCTGAGCCACAGGCTGTTGCTGGGGAAGGAAGGGGAGGAGATCAGAGTGAGCAACGTCAGTATGGAGTTAAAGACTGGAATTATTTGCCTTTCACCATGATGACTGAATAAAACCATAAATACGAATTTTCTTGTTTCTTTCTTGATGCTACTGGGGGAGGAGAAAATCCCTCGAGCCTGACATTATATGTCTTCATTAAACTTAAGGATCTCTATTCTCTCCCTCTCTCCTCATGTACATAGCCGCCAAGTTCCAGCCTGAGAAATAAGGGACTGGACCGGAAGTAGCAGACCGGAAGTAGCGCTGTCGCCATTTTGGAACTGGGCGGAGCATGCTCAGAAGCTACTTTTGATGCTGCTCTGCCCTGTTTCAAAATGGCCGCTGCACCAGAAGTCGCGCTGCAGCCATTTTGGAACTGGGCAACGCAGCATCAAAAGTCGCTTCTGAGCATGCTCCGGCCAGTTCCAAAATGGCCGCCACGCCAGAATAAACCGGGAAAAACAAAAAAATCTGTTTTTTTTGGCTGAGAACAGCTGGAAAAACGGGGGTTTCCCAGGGAATACGGGAGACTTGGCAGCTATGCATGTATTGTTGACTTTTTGATTAGAAAGGCACTATCACACTGCAATGATGTTATAACATCATTCCTATCTGATTATACAGAAACATATTTGCCATAGGCAACTGATTGGCTACTTTGAGAACAGGATGCTGCACAAGAAAGGCCTTTGACCTGACCCAACAGGGCTCTCTCTTCTTCTCTTCCTCTGTCCTTTCCATGTCCATAGTTCTCACCATTAGGACAAGACTTGTCACTCCCACTTCATGCTTTTAGGTATGGGATGGGATGGGGAAGCTCTGACTCTGCAAAAGTTGTTGGACTCTAACTTGCACCAGATCCAGCAATCCTGACCGAAGGACAGGGATGACAGGAGCTGGAGTCCAATAATGTATAGACCATAGGTAGGCAAACTAGGGCCCGGGAACCGGATCCAGCCCAATCACCTTCTCAATCCGGCCCGCGGATGGTCTGGGAATCAGCGTGTTTTTACATGAGTAGAATGTGTGCTTTTATTTAAAATGCATCTCTGGGTTATTTGTGGGGCATAGGAATTTGTCCCCCCCCCCAAAAAAAAGTCCGGTCTACCACAAGGTCTGAGAGATAGTGGACTGGCCCCCCGCTGAAAAAGTTTGCTGACCCTTCATTAAAATTTGCCAATCTAGTATGCTGGGTGTGTTTTTGCTTTTCAAGTTTCTTGTGACTAATACTCTTGCCGCTACTATTCCATACATTAACAGCGTTCTATTTGCACTTTTAATATCCTCTGGAATTATATTCAGAAGAAACATTTCTAATGAAAGAATACTCACAGCTAGCAAAATTTACTGGAAGAATTAGAGGGCAAACGAAACAAAAACAAAAATAAAAAAAGAATGGATATATTGAATAATAAGATATCCAAAATCCAAACGGCAGAACATAATTGAACCTAAATTGAAATTAAAGGCAAGATAATAAGTAAATAGAATAAGAATTGTGTGATATAGTAAGGATAATATATGTAAATTACAGAGTGAAAAACTGGTCAACATAGAGAAGACATAAATGAATGTTTAATTTATATTTTTGCTTTTTTTCTATTGTTAAAGATTTTTTGTATGTACTGTAGAATGTTTTTCTTTTCTTTTCTGTAAACATGTTGCGTGTTAATGTTTTTAAAGAAAGAAACTAATAAAAAATTATTTTTTAAAAAATGAAAAAGTTTGCTGACCCCTGGTCTAGACTCTTGAGGGTCACTTGATATGTACCCCCAATCAAGGTGCACCAAGGACTCTTCTTGAACCCTATAACCTTCCCTGTTGTTATGAGAAATCTATTCCCCTAGTCATATGATTTAATTATGACCCATTTCCCCAAATGACAGCAAAGAGGAATCAGGAGAAGGGGCACAACTGCTTCCTTGCACCTATTTAACCCACCCTCCCTGGTCCTTTAGCGATCAGCAAAAAGTTGCATTTGGCCCCTGACAATGATTCATTTCTCTGAATGAATAACCAGTCAGGGTGCCCCGGAGAGAGACCCTGTACTCATGTTGAATAAGAGGAGAATAGTAATTTCTAGAGGAATATAACATACTTTTTCCACACTCAATGTAAACCCTTCAGGATGCAAGAGAGAAAGATACTTCCCCCCCCCCAATACTCCAAAAAAGGGTTTGAGACCTTGGACACCTTGCTACGAGATACTGGAGGTGGAGTTATAAAAACAAAGACACACAGGTTATCAGAATGCAGAACAAGCTTTATTGAAAAGGTCAAAGAAAAAGAAAGGATAGTTGTACAATAGGCAAAAAAGGTGCATATTGTAGATAGTTCTTGGTCTTATCAACTTCCTAATACAGAGGGGGGAATTAAGAGGGTTCAACTTCAGCAGCGGTTGCTTGGATTCAGGTCTTCTGAACCTTAGTGAATGGATCTGTATCAAGCTCTCTGATTATCAGTTCGTAATATGATTCTCGGGTTTAATTGACCTATGAACAGATGCTACCACGGCGCCCAAACCTCCTTCCAAGGAGTGCCCCCTTCCCGGAGCCCAAACCATAGCCCCAGCCCCCAGAGCTTCCAAGGAGGCCAGACCCATAGCCCCACCCTCCATAGCCATAACCCCCTACGATCCCGGAACCACCAACAGCACATGGAGTGTTGCCTCCAACAGACACAGGCTCGCAGCTGGCAGAGAGGATGGGCCCTGGGATGGTCAAGACAGTGGGAGGTGGCTGGATGACGACCTCTGCTGGTGGGATCTGGTTGACGCATGAAGGGATGACTCCGTCCAGGACACCGAGATTGGCTGCTCTTTCAGCACCTCCATAACCATAGCCGAGACCTCCATAGCCGTAGCCAAGACCTCCGTATCCGTAGCCAAGACTTCCGCGTCTATGAAGAGCTGCAGATCCAAATCCAACGGTGGGGGTGGAAGCACAGGATGGGACAGCACAGGATGGGCCACAGAAAGCCATGGCTGAAGATGAAACTAAAACATAAAATTGCATGTGTACAGCTGAAAACTCTGGCAGCATGAAGATAAATTCAACAGTGCAAATAATTTTTGATGGATATAATAATGGAAAACCCATTGGTATAGGGTTTTTTTTTGTAAAATATGCAGGGATAAAAGATATGCAAAATGAACCATGGAAAGAGAAGAAGGGAGAGGGAATCCAATCCCTCTCCCTCACTGCAGGCTGCCAGCAATAGATAGACAAGATGTTCTTACCAAGGTATTTTATACAATGTTCACAGAGAGAGACTTAGAAACGTATCATCTCGGGTTAATGTCGTTGCTCTGAGTGAAACCCCACCCCCTCCGTCTCTCCTATTATATGTCACCCCTACGTTGGAATGTATGGAAGTGAGAGCTGGACCATAAAGTAGGCTGATCACCAAAGAATTGATGCTTTTGAATTATGCTGCTGGAGGAGACTCTTGAGAGTCCCATGGACTGCAAGAAGATCAAACCTATCCATTCTGAAGGAAATCAGCCCTGAGTGCTCACTGGAAGGACAAATCATGAAGCTGAGGCTCCAATACTTTGGCCACCTCATGAGAAGAGAAGACTCCCTGGAAATGACCCTGATGTTGGGAAAGATTGAGGGCACAAGGAGAAGGGGACGACAGAGGATGAGATGGTTGGACAGTGTTCTCGAAGCCACCAACATGAGTCTGACCAAACTGCAGGAGGCAGTGGAAGACAGGAGTGCCTGGCTTGTGCTGGTCCATGGGGTCACAAAGAGTCAGACACGACTGAACGACTAAACAACAATGTTGGCTGATCTGTGCTTTGTGCCCCTGAGCTTTCTGTTCTCTTATTTCAATGCCCTCTAGGTCCGGGGGGTGGGTGGGTTTCCTGGAATGCTTTCTAAAGACACTGAGTCTGTCAGCTCTCTCTCCCCTGGTGCTTCTTCTTTCCCAGCTTCTCCCCTCTGCAGCCTCTGAGCTAAGCGTGATGAGAAGATTAGTTGCCATATACTTAATTCTTTACACTGATTGTCAATGACTCTCCTGCGTCCAGAGAGGGGACATTACTGGCCCCACTGAAGATGTAAGGGACTGATCTTGGGACCTTGTACATGCAAAGCATGGGCTGGACCACTAAAGAATGACCCCTTGTCTTGCCGTTTTAATCCACAACATCTAGTTCTATGCTGGCTACCCCCAATACTGATGTTTGGAAATATAAAAAAATGCTGAGATAACCCAGTAAGTTTCTTTTAAGAAAAGGCATGTTTTATCAACAAAGCTATCAACATATATCTTGAACATACTGGACCATTATCCAGCAAGTTGGGGATGAGCTTGAGAAAAAATAAGACAGCCATGCTTTGTCTTTTTACCAGAGAGTAAGCACATCACATTTGAGTTTACTTTTGAGTAAAATGCAGGGTTTTTTTGCTGCAAAAGCAGAAGTGTATATGTAAATATCATTTAGGAAGGAAGGAAGAAAATGGAGAGCTGGTCGCATCTTCCTTAAAAATGCTGGTCACATCTTCCTTAAAAATGCTTAATTAGATTTTCTTCTAGCAATATCATATTAAATGCACTTAGAAAGTGTGAAGCTGAAAAATCAATCTAGTCTTAATTTTTGATAAATTCAGAAACATTCCCCCAAGAAAATGGACTTACCTGCTTCTTTGAGAAGATGTAATGAAGACCAGAGAGTCAGATGAAGCTGTTGGAGGAACTGGGAGAAGTTTCCATTTTTATACCGTTCTGTCAGCCACTCCTGTGACCAAGAGACTGCCTCTTTCCAGCTACCGTAACATTTTATTTAGTTGTCAACAATTTCATGTGCAAAAGTACTTTACTAAGCACAAAAGAGGGAGGTCACAAAATTAAGTGGTTGCAATAATGCAACACAAATAGTCTTGACACCAGTTTGTTGCCCTCTCCCTTCCTTTTAATTTTGCTGACCTTGAGTCAAATTGCTCTAGTTTATCTGCTGTTTTAAATCAGAAACACCCAGAGGGAGGAGATGGAGATCATCAAAGCTCTTTCATCAGTGTAGGGGACTCTAGGACATGATCAAAGCTTTTTGCATACACCTTCTGAGACATCTCTGGTATCAGATGAAATCGGTGTCCTTCAATGCCTTGAGCACATCAGAAAAGCCCTGCTGGGTGAGGCCAAAGGACCATCTAATTCAGCATCTTGTATTACCGGTGCAGAACCAGAAGCCTCAATGGGGAACTCACAATTAGGACCTGAGAGCACCAATGCCAGTTGGAAGAGAACAATAGTGAGAAAGAGCTATGGTCCCTATGATCTACTTGTGCATCTGGTTGACCACTGCAGGAAAGAGGATGCTGGACAACATGGGTCTCATTATATGTTATCTTCTTCACTTATCCTAGGAGGTCAGAGATGTTTCCTTCAGCCTGGCAAAAATCTAGAGTTAGTCTGGAGTGGTCTTCTGGGTGGCAGCAGTGGGAGGGGGCTGTCCCAACTTCAATAGAAGATAGTGTCTGTGTGTGGTTAAAAACAACAACAACCAAGCAAAAGAATGTAAGCATCTAAACCAGATATATAAAATCAGTACAGTGGAACCTCGGTTTATGAACACCTCGCTTTACGAATTTTCGGTTTACGAACGCTGCAGACCCATCTGGAATGGATTAATTCACTTTCCATTATTTTCAATGGGAAAGTTCACTTCAGTTTATGAATGCTTCAGTTTATGAACAGACTTCCGGAACCAATTACACCCATGCTTCGGGTTAAGTATGCTTCAGGTTGAGTACTCCGCGGACCCGTCTGGAACGGAATAATTCACTTTCCATTACTTTCAATGGGAAAGTTCGTTTCAGTTTATGAACGCTTCAGTTCATGAACAGCCTTCAGAACCAATTGTGTTCATAAACCGAGGTACCACTGTACCAAGTTGAAACCAAAAAGAAAACACTACTTTTTTCTTTTTAAAAAGGCAGCTTAAAAAGCAATTAAAACTTGCATATTGGGAAGCCTAGAAAATGTATGACATGTATTCTGAATCTGTAGTTTAGAACATGCTAATTTAAGAGCGACAAGCCACACACAAACATAGCTGAAGTCATGTTGGGTTGCATCCAATAAACTCATTCTCAGGAAAGTTCCATCAAAATGCATGGTGTTGACTGACTTGTCCATTGCTGCTTTCTTCTTCTTCTTCTTCTTCTTCTTCTTCTTCTTCTTCTTCTTCTTCTTCTTCTTCTTCTTCTTCTTCTTCTTCTTCTTCTTCTTCTTCTTCTTCTTCTTCTCATCATAAATAAATAAGAATAAAAATGTGCACCCCACCACTGAGACCATCCCATTGTAACTATCCAACCTCCCAAAATTTCAACACCTCTTGCAATGGTTTGACCCCTTTCCGTTTTAACAGTACAAATTCTACAAACACCCTCCATATCTGCTCAAAATAATTTCTCCTGCATATTTCCCATCTTACCTCAATGACGTATTTTATCCTAGGTCTCTAAAATTAATATATCAAGGCTTGTCAATGGATGTGCCAGGCAGTTATCTTGCCTTGGTAATGGACTGGATGAGAGCCAATAAACTGAAGCTCAGTCCAGATAAGACTGAGATACAGTTAGTGGGTGGTTCTGTAGACTGGATAGATGGGAGGTTGCCTGGTTACATAGCCTCTGAAGGAACAGCTTGGGGGTCCTTCTGGTTCCATTGCTGTCACTTGAGGTTCATTTGGCCTCGGTGGCATGGAGTGCCTTTCATCAGATTTGGCTGGTGAGCCAGCTGTGCTGCTATATGAACAGGGATAGCCTAACCCAGTGATGGCCAGCTGTTTTGGGACTACAACTTCCATCATCCCTAGCTAACAGGTCCAGTGGTCAGGGATGATGGGAATCGTAGTCCCAAACAGCTGGAGGGCCAAGTTTGGCCATCACTGGCCTAACCTCTGTTGCCTCTACCACTAGGTTAGAAGCTGCCTCTGAAAACAGTTCAGAAACATCAGCTGGTGCAGAATTTGGTCCCCGCCCCCATTGCTGAGCAGACCATCTTAAAAAACAGTGATACCTCTCTCTTGATTTCTTAGTTCTAGGCCTTATCAATATTCTCTGTTGGTAAGTAGTCCCATGATATCTCTTTCACCTTCTCCAACATTCAAGGGTTCTGATGATATTAAGGTGGCAAGTTCTGGAAATTCTTGCTGCACTGTTAACAGGATGGTGAGCGCTTGAACCAATCCAAGAAGATATGTTTTATGGTCTTATGGTTGTGATCCTGAACCGGCTTACTTTTGAGTAAGTTGCATTGAAAGGAACTTATTTATTGGTAGACATGTATATCATTGTGCTGCCACATAAAACAAAACCAGGAAGCCAGTGCTATGATGCAGAAAAAGTTTTATTGGGAATTTCAAACAATAAAAGTATTCAAGTGAATACTAAGCATACTGGAAGACAATTAAGCAAATATGAACGCATTTCAGCGAACAGCTTCTCGTTTAGAATTATTTTTTCAGGCTGGAGGAAGAGTAGGGGGTTCTACATTTATAGAACATTCTTTCCACCTTCCTTTACATTAAGTCTCAATTATACATATATACACTTGGGTGCTAATTTCATGGACATAGTGAATGGATCTTGTGCTTTTCTTCCTGATAGGAATTGGTGTGCTTCAAAGAGATGTAGGCAAATAAATATCATAAAGGAAAGTAACAAGCAGGGGAAAGTAAGGTAAAATTAAACTGGAAACAGCTGCATGTTCTAGATGGGCCTGATTACAAGGGATGCAGAACACTCTCCCAGCTCCCCTTGGGATTGCCTAGGGAGTTAGGGTGCTCAGCATATCTAAAATCAGACCTAAATAGTCCACCCCAGAGCTCTTTTTCTTTCCTCCTTGCTGACAGACCGTGAGAGCTTAGCAGGGGGTATAGCAGATGCTGCCTCTACGCCCCACAAACCCATAACGGCCCCGGCCCCCCAAAGCCCCAGAGCTAGACCCCAGAAGACCTGCACCACCATAGAGGCCTCTGCCAAATCCACTGCCAAATCCGCTGCCAAATCCGGATCCATAGCCACCAGCAGCACATGGGGTGTTGCCTCCGACAGACACAGGCTCGCAACTGGCAGAGAGGATGGGTCCTGGGATGGTCACGATGGAGGCGGGTGGCTGGATCACGACCTCTGCTGGTGGGATCTGGTTGACGCATGAAGGCTGGACTCCAGAAAGAATACCAAGACTAGCAGAAGGGACACCGGATCCAACCAGGGCACCGGAGCCAAAGCCATAGCCAGAACCATAGCCAAATCCACCGCCAAGGCCACCGCCAAGGCCACCGCCAAAGCCACCAAGACCGGCTGATCCAAAACCAACAACTGGGGTGGAAGCACAAGATGGGACAGCGCAGGATGGTCCACAGGAAGCCATGGTTGAATCTGGAAAGACATACGCAGGCACATATGTAACATCATATCCAAGAAACAAGCAATGAAAACTATGGGTTGCATCCAACTACCAATCATGAGTAGACATGTCCATTGATTTAAATGGGTCTCATGGAAAAACTTTGAATACATGGAGAAACATGGAATACAGCCCTAAGTATTCTAAGTGACACAGTATATCAAGAGAGGGAAAGACCAAACCATATAATGAGCATCTTCATTCTCCCCCCCTTCATGTTTGATCAGAAGCTGGTGTTGCCAGTCTTCTGAGGCCAGTAGGGACATTTTATTCTTGCCAATAGTTCCCATGGAGGGAGGGGAGGGGTGGCCTATCAGAAATTGGCTGCCATATCTGAATGACCAGGAAAAGCGGTAGGGACATTATTTTAGTTCAACAACACCTATGGACTCAAGGTTGAAACACTGGTGCAGGGAGTTCTGACCAAATGTTGTAATGGCGAATTCCAGACTATTTACTGAGGTTGTTTCAGTGAGTATAGTGGTGAAAACACAGCATAGAATGGAGTTAGACACTATGCAAAAGCTTCATTTAAGTTGTATTAACTGGACTCAGGATGTCATTGGCACCTCCCCTACAATAGTCTAGGGTAGGAATGGGAACTCAGAAGATGCTCCTGTTCCATCTGCCTGAAAATCAAATGATCTACCATTGAGCTATAGCCCTCACTGAGGTTTCCGAAAGGCTGGCATTCCCATCCCTACCTTGGAGATGCCAGGGATTGAACTGGGAACCTTCTGCCTGCACAGCAGATGCTCTACCCCAGAGCTACAGCCCTTCCCTTAAGGATGACTTACCTGTCTCTTGGAGGAGCTGGAGATGAATGAGAAGGTTTGTCAGGTGAAGCTGTAGAGAGAACCTGGAATGGCATGAGCTTTTATACCATTTTTCCAGAAGCAGTGCCAGTTAGGAAACGCCCCGTGACGCTCAGAGGCTTTAAACAGCGGCAAACAAATTTCTTTTTATGCATCATGAGATCTCGTTAATGCTATTACTCACAGCATGTGAGGGAAATAATTAACAACTTGTCAGTGTTCTCCCCCCACCCCTCACTCCCAGAATGGCTTATGGGCATTTCTAGTACACTTTTTCCTTTTCCCGCCCATCATCTGATCCTCCTGGGGAATGTTATGAAATGATTATGTATCTTCATCAATCAACATTGGTGCTCCACCATTCCAGGTGTCATAGTTCAGTGGTAGAGCACCTGCTCTGTATGCAGAAGGTTGCCGGGTTCAGTCCCTGGCATCTCCAGGTATGGATGGGAATGTCCATTCTGAAATCCTGGACAGTTGCCCTCGGTCAGTGTAGACCAGGGGTGGGGAACTCTCCCTATTTGCTTCTATCTTCCAGCACCAATGCCAAGTACATCCTTTGAATGCAGAAGCTCTCAGATTCAACCCCTAACTTTTCCAGGTAGTGCTGAGAGAAACCACCATACGGAACCCTGGGTCACCACTGCCAATCAGCATAGACAATACGAGCTAGAACCAATTGCTTGCCTAGAACCAATGGTCTGACTTGATCTAAGGCAGCTTCCTATATTTCTATAAACATTTTCTTTGAAACTTTGACACTGTGGGAGCAGTCTGCCTAAGGGCCCCTTGCTTGGCTGGCTTACCCAGACTGGCATTTGTGGCAGGAGGAGAGTAAAGACCCATTGACACACATGCAAATAAAACATACAAAAATATAATATTTGGCATGTGCCATTAAAGACACGAATACCTCAATTTCACTGGGTCTACCCTTGGTATGTCTTCATTGGTTCTAGGGATAAGTGAAGCTATCCATTTCAGTCTCTCCTTTATCCAATGCTAAGTTCCGTTATCCAAATTTCTATATAAAGTTGTGAAATTATTATTATTAATTATCATAATTATCATCATTTAAAAAAAGCACCTTCAGGAAAATTCATCAGCATTTTAATGCACATTGCTCTGAACTTACATACAATATACAAAAGAGTGTTTCCCCCAGTCTTTATATTTTCCTTTGTCTAATGCATGTTTGCATGTTATTTTTTTTCAGGAATGTAAGCATTCACCCGCATTTTACAGGTATTTCTAATTTTGTATGTGTGATGCCAGTTGTTTGATGATGGTAATTTTGTATGCATTACTTAGCTGGAGAACAGCACTGCAAAATTCAGAGAAGTGCAAATTTCGGAGTATGCTTTGCTGATTGTTTCAGCAATGTGATTTAGGTAGGCTTCCCTTTAAATGTGATCTGTGCCAATTTTCTCTCCCATACCTAGAAGGGATTCATCTTTTAAAAAAAAACAAAAAAAAAAAACAACAACCCCAATTTGCATAGTGTGGGTGGGAGATCTTGAGGGGCACATCTTCTGGGGGACAAAGCACACACACGAAATACCTTGCCTCTTCATTCATTTCCTTTTCTCATTCTCAGCATGAATGAGAAATGCCTCTTCATTCATTTCCTTTTCTCATTCTCAGCAAAACAAAATCAAACTCAGACAATCCACGTGTTTGGGGGTGCCCTGGAGCTTAAACATGGTGATATACCTGCTGTTTAATTTGCTTGTTTCTGTCAAACTAATTTTGAGAGATCAGAACCCCGATTAAGGGAATGAGCACTCTAATTATACTGGTAAGAAACCTGTCCTGCCCGAAATCTAAAATGATTAATATTAATTTCCACATATCAGTGCATCAGCAGCCTGTCTTGTGTTTGTGTGTGTGTGTGCATGTGTGAAAGAGAGAAAGAAGAGTCAAGTTACAAAATGATGCTCTGTTGACTTGATCTTTATCATTTGCAACTTAGCTGTCAAGGCAGCATCAAGTTAATGACAGGGTCTCTCTCTCCCCCCCCCTCTCTCTCTTTCTCTCTCGTCAGGAGAGAGTAGCTTGGAAGAAATAGTTTACCCAAGGTAACAATAATCTATAACTCATCCAGCTGGCCTCTTTTACATCATTATGGTTCTTCAAGCCCAGCATCTTCTTCACAAATGTAAGAAAAGGCCTGCTAGCTCAGACCAAAAGCCCATCTAGTCCCATGGCATACCCTCCAACATTTCTCAGATGAACATTGGTACGTTCTGTTCTACACCAGGAAGCTTCTCCCATGTTTGATCTCCCACCCACATATGCGTCATGTATACATATACATCTGCCACCTTGAGCCACTTACAACCTCTCCGCCAGGGAAGGGGAAGTGGTAGAGGAAGTGTAGAAGTGCGATCAGTCCTCCCTTTATATTGAGGCCATGACGTATAGCTGCGCAGAAGCAGTGTTCCCTCAGAGATTGGGGGATATCGCCAGATAGGAGGACATAGCCCGCGTGGAATCTGGGATGTTTTTAGGGGAGCAGGTGTATCGGGCTGCACCAGCCCGTTACCTGGCGGATAGCCACTACATGGAATACCACAGACTACTTACTGTGGCCAGACTGAATGTTCTTGATTCGGCGGTTTTGAGGGGAAGATTTGGAGGAGTCCCATACGGTCAGAGAATGTGCCATTGTGCCTTAGGTGAGGTAGAATCCACAGAACACATTTTACTGAGTTGTCCCTTTTATAATGATTTAAGACAATATCTTATAACCCCATATTTATCTCAGTTTAGTTCCCGACTAAGAGAATGGCAGGCAGCATATTTGCTAAACAACCCCACTGGGAAAATACCCTTCTCGGTGGCTAAATTCCTCTTCCTGGCGCTCAAGTGTCAGAAATGTATAATCAAATGCCTTGATGTGGGTTACCTGTAGGAGGTTCAGTAGCGCGGTCATACTTCATTTATGTATCCCTCTGATGCCTTCAGTTTTATATTTTTATATTTGTATTGAGAAATGTTTTTTTCTTTCTGTCTATCGGTCGAATAAAGTATATTGTATTATTGTATTGTAACCTTTCCACCAAATCTACCTTGCAAGATTGTTGAAAAGAAAAAAATGTGTGAGGGAAGATATCATGTGGAACACCTTCAACAGATACTGTAAATGGAACAGAATAAAATTGTAGCTGTGAGCTGCCTTTAGACCTTGTTAGGGGGAAAAGACACAACAACAACAACAACAACAACAACAACAACAACAACAACAACCAACAGAAACTTTGAGAATGATCAGGAACACACCAGGGAGCAAATCCTATTGACCTTAGTTCTTTTAAAAAATACTAATATTTATTATGCAATACAGACACTGGAAAGAAAAGCATTAAGTTTATGGTGTTATTTTACATGATCTTAATGTTGGAAAATGCCCTGGGAAGGCTGCAAACTTCCCATGTCTCCGGAGCATTCCCGGTGGCTCTCTCTGGCTGTAAAGCAGATGTCAAGGCAATAAGTAACTATTTTACTTTTAGAAGACAACTGAAGGCGGCCCTGTTTAGGGAAGTTTTTAATGTCTGATGCTGTACTGTTTTTAATATTCGGTTGGAAGCCGCCCAGAGTGGCTGGGGTATAAATAATAAATTATTATTATTATTATTATTATTATTATTATTATTATTATTATTATTATTATCCTTCAGTCCAGAGCAGCAGGTGATAAACGACTCTTCTCCTCTGAAAAGAGCAGGCCAGACTTCCGGCATATCGTAACAGAAGAAAGACTCATTTGTAGATCTAAAACTACTTTATTTACAGTCTTATATACAGAGGCTCCATCAGTACGTTTGTGCTCTTTGAACACCAGTACTTAACTGCGTAGTTACACAAAAGTGATCAACCCCCCCCCCACATACATTAAATAAAATAGAAACATCATCACCAACCCCACCCCCACCCATTTCCCCCCCATCTACCTCTTTCCCCCTTCTCTTCCCAATGTCTCAACAAATGAAACTGACCTGTAAAAATGCTACGAGAGACATTGCACATACTTTTGTAAATCAAAAGGAGAGGAGATATGATAGCCATCTTCAAATAACTCAAGGGCTGTCACATGGAAGATGGAGCAGACTTATTTTCTCCTGTTCCAGAGGGTAGGACATGAACGAATGGCTTCAAGTTACAAGAAAGAACATTCCAACTAAATATCAGGAAGAACCTTCTGAAAGTAAGAGCTGTTTGACATTGGAACAGTTTCTCTTGAGGTTATTGGACTGTCCTTCCTTGGAGTTTTTTGAAGCAGAGGTTGGATGGCCACCTGTCATGGATGCTCTAGCTGAGATTCCTTCATTGCTGGGAGTTGTTCAAGATGACCCTTTGGGGGTCCTTTCCAATGCTATGCTTCTATGATTCCCCTGCTAGACATGGGAGGGGCCCCTTTCCGGATCCTCCCATCCACCTGGAAGTTTGGCTGTGTACCAGCTCCTCTCTTCAGGTGATGCCAATGGAAAGCTGCATCACACCACCAGGTGCCTCTCTTCTCTCATTCAGCAGGAGGGGAGATGTTCCACAGAGTTTTGACACCAGTCCTATTCTGCCCGTAGACTAGAGGCTGGGGAGACCAGTGGCAAAGCTGTGTGAGCTCTGCTTGCATATGCGAGAGGCCCTTTTCTGTGTAATTTTTGCTTGCTCCTTGTAGGAAATACAACCTTGAGAACTGTGTAATTCACAAATCAGAAATATTTGTCAAGAAAAATCAAGGATTAATCAAGAGTGATTAATAATAATAATAATAATAATAATAATAATAATAATTTTATACCCCGCCCATCTGGCTGGGTTTCCCCAGCCACTATAGGCGGCTTCCAACAGAAAAATGAAATAAAATAATCGATTAAAGATTAAAAGCCTCCCTAAACAGGGCTGCCTTCAGATGTCTTCTAAAAATCTGGTAGCTGTTTTTCTCTTTGACATCTGATGGGAGAGCATTCCACAGGGCGGGCACCACTACCGAGAAGGCCCTCTGCCTGGTTCCCTGCAACTTGGCTTCTTGCAGAAGACCCTTTGTGCTGGACCTCAGTGTCTGGGCAGAACCATGGAGGTGGAGACGCTCCTTCAGGTATACTGGACCGAGACCATTTAGGGCTTTAAAGGTCAGCACCAACACTTGTGCTCGGAAATGTACTGGGAGCCAATGTAGATCTTTCAAGTAGATTAAGTACAACCTGTGCAAACTTTAAGCTTGTCTTGCATTAAACCCTGGGAAAAAACATTCAGATAATTTGAACTAAATAAACTGAGCATTTTAAGAAGCACACACTACAATTTTCTTTATGGGCAAATAATTACAAGCAGGGCAAAGCGGCTCAATTAATGCTGGAATGCAGGATTGCACGGGGTCATGGCACTTAACTTGCTTTGTTGGTTTCTTCTGATCTTGTCAACAATTTTGGAAAGCCGACAAGAATCCTCTAGCAGGAAACCCAAACAGCCAACACCTGGTACCTGACACCAGCGGAAGGCATCAAAGCATGGAGATGATCCTCTAGCCACAAAGTTGCTTGTGGGGTTTTTTCCTGTTAAGATTGCTGACTCTGGAATTGCCCTGTGAGGTTCACACTATTCAGCTGATCAGGTGCCACCAGTGCCGGATGTACGCATAAGCTAAGCAAGCTATAGCTTAGGGCCCCACTCTCTTGGGGGCCCCCAAAAAAATTAAACGAAAAAAAACCTGGGTGTACATTTCCAAAATATAAGATAAAAAACAAATAAGGTCTGCTGTCCCAATGAACAGTGTGGACTACTATGGTGATACTAATATTATATAAAAATGCATTGTATTAACTACAATTGCATTGTACAGGTTATAACACTTAATTTCATATTAATATACTGTAGCTATTTCGAATGATTCGTGGTTTGCATCATATATTTACACCTATTATTATTTCATGTTATAGCAAGTTTCTAGAGGCTAGATTATGAGCCTTTGTAAATTGTGTTTCTAAAGGAACTTTTGTTATTGCCAAATACCAATGTGTTTGCCTTATTAAGTTTGTTATGAATAAGAAATCATTTTAAGTTAGAGCTTAATTTAACTATTAATATACTTCTTCTTAATTGTATTTCAGTTCAACAATTACTTTGATAAAATACATATTTTGTTATGTGCAAATGGCTTTAGATACCTATTAGTTCCATAAATTATCATAAAGCATATATTCAACACAAAAAAGACAGTGACAATTTGTTGTTGACAAAGGACAGCTGGACATATAAAGGGCCCCATTACCTTCAGCAGCTTAGGGTCTCATCAAACCCAAATCTGGCCTTGGGTGCCACCGACAATATTCATTTAACACAATCACCATGGCTTCCCACAATAAATCCTGGGAACGGTGGAACGGAAGACTATGAATTTCAATCTCTCTCCGTTTCTCATATCCCCCATCTTAAGTTCAATTCATCTGAATCAGTCTGCTTTTTTTTTTAAAAAAAGATATAGGCCCATCTCATCTACCCTGTTTCTCATATTTTAAGACATACCCATAAAATAAGCCATAGCAGGATTTTTAAGCATTCAAGGAATAAGCCATACCCCGAAAATAAGACATAGTGATAAGCGCAGCAGCAATGCCGGCCGCAGCAGGAGGAGGAGGAGGAAAAAAATAAGACATCCCTTGAAAATAAGCCATAGTGTGTTTTTTGAGGAAAAAATAAATATAAGACGTGTCTTATAATATGAGAAACACAGTATATAGGTGAAGCATCATTAAAGGTAAAGGCAAAGGTAAAGGTACCCCTGGCCGTTAGATCCGGTCATGGACGATTCTGGGGTTATGCACTCATCTTGCTCTATAGGCCGAGGGAGCCAGCGTTTGTCCGCAGACAGCTTCTGGGTTATGTGGTCAGCATGACTAAGCCGCTTCTGGTAAACCAGAGCAGTGCACAGAAATGATGTTTACCTTCCCGCCGGAGCGGTACCTATTTATCTACTTGCACTTGACGTACTTTAGAACTGCTAGGTGGACAGCAGCTCGGACCAAACAATGGGAGCTCACCCAGTTGCGGGGATTCAAACTGCCAACCTTCCGATCAGCAAGCCCTAGGCTCTGTGGTTTAGACCACAGAACCACCCGCGTCCCGCATTTAAAGCATCATTAGGGTGCTGTAAATAGCCATGGATATTTAAAGTCCCCAAAGAATGGGAACTGCAGTTTGTTAAGGGGGCAAAAAGTTGTTAGGGGACTCCTATTCCCAGCAGAGAATTATAATTTCCAGGGTGCTTTAACAAACAACTCTTTAACAAACAAGGGGACTCTGGAAATTGTGGCTTTCAAAATGTGAATAACTTCAGCTTCCAGAAAAAAATATACAAGTTCCCCACCATGCTCATGTCTGATGTCACATAAATTGCTTTGAGGGGACCTGCACATCTTTTCCTGTAATCCCCCCCCCCCAAAAAAAAACGGCTAGAGATTCTGGGTTGCCCCAGCCACTCTGAGTGGCTTTCAACATATATAAAAACGTAATAAAACATTAGACATTTAAAAATGACCCTATATAGGGTTGCCTTCAGATGTCTTATTAAGGTTGTATAATTACTTATCTCCTAGGCTCAGGGGTTGTATAACTCCATCCCCTCCACCATATCTTCAATGAAAATAGGAACATCCTAAGGAAAAGTGGGACATTCTGGGACCAAATCAGAGACCGGGTGAGCTTCTGTACATCAAGGACTTTCCCCAGGAAAACAAGGACACTTGGGGGCTCTATCGTAGTTTCTCTTTCTTTGTATTTTCATTTTTTTTAAAAAAATGCTGTATATTTAAAAACAGAACGAAAGGAAATAAGTCCCACTTTTCCTACCAACGAGACTCCTTCCCAAGCCAACGGAACACAGTGTACAATCCCTGGAGGGAAGAAATGGGGGAAAAATGAACATGTTGTGTAATAAGCTGATTACAGAGTTGGCATCCTGACAACGTTTGGCTTATTAAAGCAATTTTAGACTATGATGGAAGCAGCAGATTTTGATCATGGATAATTGAGACATTAAGTGTGAAGGGGCGTCTCCCAACCATTAAGGACTCCATGAGGATGCTATAAAAGCTCTCCTTCTTCCACGGCTCACCAACAGCTTCACCTCTCATCATCTCTCAACTTCCCACTCATCAAAACAACACAGGTAAGCTTGGCTTGTCCAAGTCCTTGCATAGATCAAATGGGTAAAAACTAGAGGAAGGTCAATATTGGTTGGACATAGCACAGTTTGTAGGAAAGCAAGGAGCACAGGAAGCTGCCTTATATCGATTCAGATGATTGGTCTATCTAGCTCATTATTGTCTACAACAGGAGTGGGATACACCAGGAGTGGGAAACCTTTGGTCCTCCAGAGGTTGCTGAGCTGAGCTATGTCTCCTGTCATCCTTAGCAAGCATGGCCAATGGCCAGGGATGATGGATGTAGTAGTTCAGCAGTCCCTGGAGGGTAAAAGATTCCCCACAACTGGTCTATACTGGGTTCCACATTGGGCGTATCTGCCAACCCTACCTGAAGATGCTGGGGATTGAACCAGGGCCTTCTGCCTACAAAGTAGATGCTTTAAACAGAGCCAGAATCCTTCCCCAAAGAAACCGATTGGTTTGATGAAGGAAGTGATTGACTAGAAAGTTGGGTAGTCAATATCTCCTGCACTGGAGGTCTGAATTGATGGCTATAGGAATTGATGGTGTAAAAAGCTACAGTTCTGTGATTCTATGAAATATTATTTAATGGAGAACTTTTAGAATAGTTACACTGATTCATCTCAGAAGAAGCTCCAGTTTGCTTCCATTTACTTGTACCTGCCAACGTAGGACTTGTCTCGGACATTTTAAATACCAATGGCCATTTATACTAAATCTTCATGGTGTATTTGTGCTACCTAGTTCCTTTGAAGTATTTCTCTAAGACTTCCACACACATGTCTAGCTCTTTTGAATTTCCAACGCCTTTCAACAGTTAGCTGGGGATTTAGAATTCCACATTCTCAGCATGTTTTATTCTATATGCTTGGAATGTCTACCTATGATACAAACCTAAAACTGATTTAATGTTTCTTCTCTCTTTGGAAACAGAGATGTAATTCTGTGTGGGAGGGGGTAGAGATTTATGCCAGGATCCTCATCTAAATAGCAGTATTGGGAACTGCTGTTGGATCAGGCAAATGGCCCATTGAGTTCAGCATCCTGTTCTCACATAGGCCAATCAGATGCCTGTTGAAAACCCACCCATAAGATCCACATGCAATTGCAATCTCACTTTCTGGAGTTTCCAGCAACTGGTATTTAGAAGCATGCTGCCGATTTCTGATAGGCCACGCCTCCCCATCCCCATAGTAACTATTTTCAAAAATAAAATGTTCCCACTGGCCCCCAAAGACTGGTATAATTTAGGTGTAATTACAAACAATATTCCTGGCAATCAAAGGAAAGTATTCCTCTATGCAACAACAGCTGCCAGGATGCTCATAGCAAAATATTGGAAAGGGAGGGAAATCCCATCAATAAAGGAACGGCAAATTAAACTTTGTGAATATATAAATTTGGCAAGATTTACAGCATCCTTAAGGGGATAATTGGACCAAAAATGAGCAAAAGAATGGGATTGTGTTAAAGAATATATGAAAAAAAACATTGTTCTGGAGTAAGTATATCAGTATGTAACGAAAGAAGCTTTGCAGGGTTAAAGAAATTGAAAAACCAGGGGCTTGGTTCCCATGCTTGTCATAATTTAAATCAATGGACATGTCTACTCATATTGGTAGTTGGATGCAACCCATAGTTTTCATTGCTTGTTTCCTGGATATGATGTTACATATGTGCCTGCCTATGTCTTTCCAGACTCAATAATGGCTTCCTGTGGACCATCCTGCGCTGTCCCATCTTGTGCTTCTACCCCAGTCGTTGGTTTTGGATCAGCCGGTCTTGGTAGCTTTGGCGGTGGCCTTGGCGGTGGCCTTGGCGGTGGATTTGGCTATGGTTCTGGCTATGGCTTTGGCTCCGGTGCCCTGGTTGGATCCGGCGTCCCTTCTGCTAGTCTTGGTATTCTTTCTGGAGTCCAGCCTTCATGCGTCAACCAGATCCCACCAGCAGAGGTCGTGATCCAGCCACCCGCCTCCATCGTGACCATCCCAGGACCCATCCTCTCTGCCAGTTGCGAGCCTGTGTCTGTCGGAGGCAACACCCCATGTGCTGCTGGTGGTTATGGATCCGGATTTGGCAGCGGATTTGGCAGTGGATTTGGCAGAGGTCTCTATGGTGGTGCCGGTCTTCTGGGGTCTAGCTCTGGTGCTTTGGGGGGCCGTGGCCGTTATGGGTTTGTGGGGCGTAGAGGCAGCATCTGCTATACCCCCTGCTAAGCTCTCACGGTCTGTCAGCAAGGAGGAAAGAAAAAGAGATCTGGGGTGGACTATTTAGGTTTGATTTTAGATATGCTGAGCACCCTAACTCCCTAGGCAATCCCAAGAGAAGCTGGAAGAGTGTTCTGCATCCCTTGTAATCAGGCCCATCTAGAACATGCAGCTGTTTCCAGTTTAATTTTACCTTACTTTCCCCTGCTTGTTACTTTCCTTTATGATATTTATTTGCCTACATCTCTTTGAAGCACACCAATTCCCATCAGGAAGAAAAGCACAAGATCCATTCACTATGTCTATCAAATTAGCACCCTAGTGTAAATATGTGTAATTGGGACTTAAAGTAACGGAAGGTGGAAAGAATGTTCTATAAATGTAGAAACCCCTACTCTTCCTCCAGCCTGAAAAAAATAATTCTAAAGGAGAAGCTGTTCACTGAAATGTGTTCTTTTTTGCTTTATTATCTTCCAGTATTCTTAGTATTCACTTGAATACTTTTACTGTTTGAAATTCCCAATAAAACTTTTTCTGCATCATAGCACCGGCTTTCTGGTTTTGTTTTCTGTGGCAGCACAATGCTATACATGTCTACAAAGAAGTAAGTTCAAAATTAAGCCAGTTCAGGAGCACAACCATAAGACCATAACACATATCTTCTTGGATTGGTTCAAGCATTCACCATCCTGTTAACAGTGCAGCAAGTATTTCAGAACTTGCCACCTTAATATCATCAGAACCCTTGAATGTTGGAGAAGGTGAAAGAGATATCATGGGACTACTTACCAACAGAGAATATTTATAAGGCATAGAACTAAGAAATCAAGAGAGAGGTATCACTGTTTTTAAGAAGGTCTATTCAGCAATTGGGGGGGGGACTTCAAATTTGGATTAAAGGTAGAGGGACCCCTGACCATTAGGTCCAGTCGCGGACGACTCTGGGGTTGCAGCGCTCATCTCACTTTATTGGCTGAGGGAGCCGGCGTAGAGCTTCCAGGTCATGTGGCCAGGATGACTAAGCTGCTTCTGGCAAACCAGAGCAGCACACAGAAACGCCGTTTACCTTCCTGCTGGAGCAGTACCTATTTATCTACTTGCACTTTGACATGCTTTCAAACTGCTAGGTTGGCAGGAGCTGGGACCGAGCCATGGGCTCACCCCGTCACAGGGATTCAAACTGCCAACCTTCTGATCGGCAAGCCCTAGGCTCAGTGGTTTAACCCACAGCACCACCCGTGTCCCCAGCATTGATAAGGCATAGAACCAAGAAATAAAGAGAGAGGTATCACTGTTTTTTTTAAGATGGTCTGTCTCAGCAAGAGGGGAAAACTTCAAATTTGGATTAGAGGGACATTTAATGAACATTCCATTCATTTCTTAGATTCTGTAGATCAAATTGATTTACTGATAGCAAATATCTATAAAAACTGACCACTGGCTGTTTAGTCTCAAAGGATTTAACCAATTGTTCTAATACCTCTGGTGTCTTAGATGCTGGGAAGGCTGCCAAAGGCCTGAGAGAAGAGGAATGATTTTGCCTGGCACCTAAAGATATTTAATGAAGGCATCAGTTGAACCTCCTTGGGGAAAGCATTCAAAAAACAGAGAACCACAAAAGAAAATGTCCATTTTCTTTTTGCTTTCCTTCAGACCTCTCATGGAGTACCTTAAGAAGAGTCTCAGATGGTGATCCCAGGTACTGGGTCAGTTCATATGGGCAGAGGTGGCATAGCTGCCAAGTTATCCCTTTTTTAAGGGATTTGCAATTATGCTGAATAGGCTTCCTCATGAGAAAAGGGAAAACATGGCAGCTATGAGAGGTGGTCCTTGAGATATTGCAGTCCTGAGCCATTTAAGGCTTCATTGGGCCAAGAAACTAATTAGCCAGTGGAGTCAGTGGAGTCAGGAGTTATATGCTCAAACCGTCCTGCCCTAGTGAGCAACCCAGCTACCAAATTCTGCACCAGCTGATGTTTCTGAACTGTTTTCAGAGGCAGCTTCTAACCTAGTGGTAGAGGCAACAGAGGTTAGGCCAGTGATAGCCAAACTTGTCCCTCCAGCTGTTTGGGACTACGATTCCCATCATCCCTGACCACTGGTCCTGTTAGCTAGGGATGATGGAAGTTGTAGTCCCAAACCAGCTGGAGGGACAAGCTTGGCCATCACTGGGTTAGGCTATCCCTGTTCAGATAGCAGCACAGCTGGCTCACCAGCCAAATCTGATGAAAGGCATTCCATGCCACCGAGGCCAAATGAACCTCAAGTGACAGCAATGGAACCAGAAGGACCCCCAAGCTGTTCCTTCGGAGGCTATGTAACCAGGCCACCTCCCATCTATCCAGTCTACAGAACCACCCACTAACTGTATCTCAGTCTTATCTGGACTGAGCTTCAGTTTATTGGCTCTCATCCAGTCCATTACCAAGGCAAGATAACTGCCTGGCACATCCACTGACAAGCCTTGATATATTAATTTTAGAGACCTAGGATAAAATACCAAATGCTGACAGACAGGAAAAATGGGGTTTTTTGCCCTTCCGGATTTGGAGTTGTACCGTGTGGCAGCAGGTTTAGTCTGGTTAAAAGAATGGATAACCTTAAATGACCCAGAGATATTAGACCTAGAAGGGGTGGATATCCAATATGTTTGGCATTCATACTTAATATATGATAAAGTTAAAGTCCACAAGGGTTTCTTGAACCACTTGGTAAGGAAGTCACTATACCTGATTTGGTCAAAGTATAAGGGAATTCTGGAGCCCAAGATCCCTCTGTGGGTATCACCAAAAGAGGTTGTAACAGTGCCATTATCTTGATATATAAACGAGAAGTAGAGCTGTGTGTCATGAGCATATCCAGCACTGTGGTGCAAAACTCCCTCTGGTGCCCACCCCCACCCCCATTCCCCAGAGTTGTTGATCTTTTTCTAGGGAGGATGGTTGCAGGGCTAGAGGAGGCGGGCAGCGGCTGGAGGGCAGCTCCTCTGGCGGGGAAGAGGCAGAGGCTGGATGCGGTGCCTTCCACATCAGCTGGCCACTTCGTGTCGCGGTGGCAACGGCAGGCGGAGGCTCCGGGAGTGGCGCTGCTTCGGGCGAGGGTGGCGAGTTGATCTTGGCTGGCGCCACATCCATCCTCCGCCTCTTCCCTGGCACACTCCAGAACTTGGCGCCCTGGCGCTCTGTGCCACTAGCCTCTATGGGTAAGACACCCCTGCTGAAGACACACTCCAAAACTCCAGATAACCCCACTCAGCAGTTTCATGCAGATGTTAAACAGCATGAGGGATAAAATCAAACCCTCACAGAGCCAAAGAGCACTTCCCAAGCACCACCCACAGGAAATCTAAGTAGGACCGGAACCACTGCAGAACAGTGCCACTCATGCTTATCTTAGGCTGGATCTAGACACATCCAAGAAGTGTTTCACTTTCTACCACATGTGGTGGTTATGTAAGAAAATACAGGTATTCTGGGAGAGTATTCACTCAGAACTGCAAAAAATGCTAAAGATCTCCTTTAATAAAAAAACCAGAAGTCTGTCTCCTGGGAATTACAGATTTGGGTATTCCGCAAAAAATCTTTTTATATGCTACGGCGGCAGCAAGAGTTCTCATCGCAGCAAAATGGAAGAGCATTGAAATTCCCTCTATACATGAATGGATCCAAAAGCTGACAGAATATGCCGAATTAGATGGTCTATCAGAAAAAAATAAAGAATAAACCAAAACAGGAATTTGTTTCAAAATGAGAGGTTTTCAAATAATATTTGAAATATGATTACAGTAGTTTAAACTCTGTTGCAGCATTCAAGGAACTTCAGTAATAATTGCAAGTTAGACATAAGAGTTATGATATATTAAGAAAAAGTTAAATTATGATAAAAGTGTGTACGTATTGGAAATTAGTAATATGAAAATGAAATAAGGAATAGAAGGGAGGTTAGGTCTATAGTGTTAAGACCAACTTATTTTTTATTGTTTGGTAAGAAAATTTTGTGTTTATTGTTATTCTTGTGTGTAATTCTGTATCTGAGTTTTCTTTTTTCTTTTTGTATCAATAAAAATACTTTTTAAAAAAGAAGTTTTTCAGTGAAATGCATTGCAAACTTTGCATGAGAAATCAGGTTGGCGAAAACAGAACTCCACAGCACCATCTGGTGTTAGAATGCATAAACAATGCATATAAAAACACTTTTTCTTTGCCAGTGTTCACCAGATTATGAGTCCACTGCTTTTAACCACTACACCACACTGGCTCTAAGTTATTGCTTTAGCATGGCAAGTTAGTAATTCTAACACTTGGAACAAAGAGATGGGATGTTTGTGTTTGGCTTGCTAGGGAAGCAACTTTAGAATATATGAAAATGTACTGTAGCCTGTGTGAGAACTGGTCAAGGCTAGAACCACCTATCCAACCTATTTATCACAGTATTTTGCAGGAGGGCGAAACAAGGCATTATTCCAGAAATCCTTGTCAAGATTCTGTGGAACTGCAGTAAGCTCCTATTTGGATTTTATGAATATACAAAGACATACATGGAACAGAAACTAGCAAATATTTGGACTCTATGAATGAACTGATCTATTGGGACTTCCGTTTACTTTGTTACACTTTATGTGTTGACTCCGTGCAAGAGAAATATTTGATACTGTGATAAATACAGAAGAGCATTGTTTATGTGAAAGCACAGCCTGTTACGTTTTGTGTGTCTGATCCTGATCATAGACAAAGGATGTGAAAGCTGCGGTCCTCCAGTTTGGAAGAACTACAGTACTATAGTACCCATCAGTCCCAGCAAGCATGGCTGATGAGAGCTGTAATCCAATGACATCTAGTTGGCTGTAGCACAAAAGCAGTTACACCCAAAGGAGGCTGTGACAGAGGTTCTACCTGTACCATTATCCTTCTGGTCAAATTGGTTTATGGGCCGAATAGGTAATGCCTTTTCTATGATTCTCCCAAATGATGGAATACAATTTCCATTTAAATGAGAATTGTCTCACCTGTGCATTAAAAAAAAATTAAGCAGGTTTTAATTGGTATTGTTTTGAGTTACCTTTTCATAGAATCATAGAAACGTAGAGTTGGAAGGGACCCCAAGGGTCATCTAGTGCAACCCCCTGCAATGGAGGAATCTCAGCTAAAGCATCCATGACAGATGGTCATCCAACGTCTGCTTCAAAACCTCCAAGGAAGGAGAGTCCACAACCTCCTGAGAGAGACTGTTTCTCAGTCAAACATCTCCTACTGTCAGAAAGTACTTCCGGGTGTTTAGATGGAATCTTCTTTCTTGTAACTTGAAGCCCTTGGTTCAAATCCTGCCCTCAAGAGCAAGAGAAAAACAAGATTGTTCCCTCTTCCATGTGAAAGCCCTTGAGATATTTGAAGAGGGCTATCCTTTCTCCTCGGTCTCCTCTTTTCCAAGCTAAGCATGCCCAGCTCCTTCAACCATTTTTCATAAAGCTTTGTTTTCTTTGAGGAAAGGGCTGTAGCTCAGTTGTAGAACACCTGCTTTGCATGCAAAAGGTCCCAGGATCAATCCCTATCATCTCCAGGGAGTGCTAGGAAAAGGACTCCTGTCTCAAACTCTGGGAGATGCTACAGCCAATATAGACCTTACTGAGCTAGCTAGACCAATGGCCTGACTTTGTATAAGGCAGCTTCTTGATTTTCTAACTGGGGTCATTTAAGGCTGGGTTCATTTAACTGGTAAGTTGTTTTTAAATGACTAACTTTTATTTGCTGGAATGCATGTCGATTTTGGGTGTCTCTTATCTGCTTTAAAGAATTCTTGAGCTTTTCTCATATAGTAGCTTAATATGTTTGTTTTAAATTGTATATTCTGCTTATCTCCTCTCATAATTCTAGAACTTGGGGCCATGCAATGAAGTTGAATGTCAGAAGATCCAGGACAAGGGGTGGGGCAATGATTTCTTCAAATAGGGCATATTTAAACTACAAAATTCTTTCACACAATGGTTAAGAGATGGTCAGTAAATTGGATGACTCTAAGACAGGATTAGACAAATTCATGGGGGATAAATGACTACCAGCCATTATCTCTGTGTCCTCTTCCCACTGTTGTGAATGCTAGTTGCTTAGAAACACAAGTAGGGAATGATGCTGTTGCACTTATGACATGCTTGTGAGCTTCCCACTGGGACATCTGGCCTGTGTGAGAACAGGGTCATTGATAAGATGGGCCTTTGATCTGATCCAGCAGGCCTACCCTTATCTCTTTGTAAGAGATGTGCCCCTAAGAGCAACTTGCCCAAAAGTGTATGCTTGCACTGATAAAAAAAGATAATGTCCCAATGAGGTGCCAAACTAAGAGAGTCAATTCAGAATGAACTTTAATGGAAACATGAAAAGTGTCAAGCAGGCAATTGTAAAAGAAGCAGGACAGGAACAAGGCAAAGGCACACACTATACAATGTGGCTCTCAACTTCTTCTTGGTCTGGAGGCTTTCGGGAAACATAGTGGGAAAGCATGAGAAAGGAAGAGACTCGTGTAAATGCTGTTGGCTTAGATGATGGTCCCAGAAACTCAGATTTTCCAGAATCCAAGGTGAGACACTCAAAAATGGATAGGCATGATCTTCACCCATTCAGGGTCATTCAAATCATCATCACACAGATTTTCTTCAAGAGTTCAATATATCTAATTGCACACACTACCACGGCGCCCCAGCAGGGATCTCCTTCCAAAGAGCCCACCCCTCCTCAGACCATAGCCCCAAGAGCTTCCAATGAGGCCATCCCCATAGCCCCACCCACCATAACCATAGCCTCCTACGATCCCGGAACCACCAACAGCACATGGAGTGTTGCCACCAACAGACACGGGCTCACAGCTGGCAGAGAGGATGGGCCCTGGGATGGTCAGGACGGAGGCAGGTGGCTGGATCACGACCTCTGCTGGTGGGATCTGGTTGACGCATGATGGGGCAACTCCTGCCAGGACTCCGAGGTTGGTTGCTCTTTCAGCACCTCCATAACCGTAGCCAAGACCTCCATATCCGTAGCCAAGACCTCCATATCCGTAGCCAAGACCTCCATACCCATAGCCAAGACCTCCTGCTGATCCAAATCCAACAGTGGGGGTGGAAGCACAGGATGGGACAGCACAGGATGGACCACAGTCAACCATTGTTGGGTAGAGATGAGTCTGAAACCAAGAAGAACATGGGAGCAAATGAACATGTGGAATGCCACTCCAATGGGGAATGCAGGGGACATTTAAATCAGCTGCCTTTGACAGTTCTAACATTATGCCCCAATGCTTGGATTCTTTATTGTTTTCTCTTCTTTTCACCACCACCCTTCTCTTCATTGTGGGTCTCAAATCCAAATACTAGCAACTCCAGGAGAATGTCATCTATCTGAAACTCTGGAGAATAGTTTCCAGTCAGTGAGGACAAACGTGAACTAGAAGGTCCAATGGTCTATCTTGGTAAAAAGCAACTCCCAAAGTTTCTATTTAGAGACGCGGGTGGCACTGTGGTCTAAAGCACAGAGCCTAGGGCTTGCCGATCGGAAGGTCGGCAGTTCAAATCCCCACAACAGGGTGAGCTCCTGTTGCTTGGTCCCAGCTCCTGCCAACCTAGCAGTTCGAAAGCACGTCCGAGTGCAAGTAGATAAATTGGTACCACTCAGGCAGGAAAGTAAACGGTGTCCGTGTGCTGCTCTGGTTCACCACATGAACCTTGGCCAGTAAAGCGAGATGAGCACTGCAAACCCAGAGTCGTCCACAACTGGACCTAATGGACAGGGGTCCCTTTACCTTTACCTTAAGTTTCTATTTAAACCAGACCTTTATCTGGAACAATGAATGCAGGAATTTTCCCCCCTTTTCCAGAGGAAGGACCATTACTCACTAACAGAACATATGTTTTGCATTCGATCCCTGAAATATGCAGGTTGGGCTGGGGAAAAATCTCTCATCTAAAGCCCTAGAGAGCCTCGGACAGTCAGAGAAGACAATACTGAACTCAATGGATCAATTTTAAGGCTGTTTCCTATATTATTACTTTCTTCGTCTGCCAAATCTTCCACGAGAACAAATTTATATTAGCCTATGCAATAAATACTTCCCCTATGCCGACTTCTGTTTGTTTTTTATCTTCCTGATTGGATTTGCACAACTTGTGATAGAATAAGACACTCTCACCGCCTCCATCACCCAGGGAAACAAAAATGAATAGTTTTGAAAGAATGCTATAAGATGCAAGAAAGGAAGGGCTATAGTGAATTGTTAGAGCATCTCCTTTGCATGCAGAAAGTCCTGACTTCATTCCCCAACATCTCCAGGTTAGGTTTGGAAGAAAAACCTTCCTTGATGCCCTGGAGAACTGCAGCCGATCAAACATTACATTGCTGGACGGATAAAAACTCTGGTCTCGGTGTAAGGCAACCTCCTAAACGTTCGTGTTCAGAAGAAATACATAGAAAACAAGCCAGCCAGCAACATGGAGGATGTAGGATTCCTGGTGGAATAGCAACATACCCCACAACATAATTGAATTTTAGAGTTCGCTTAGAATTTGTTTAGCTGAACCCTCTGAGCAGTGCAAAGATCCCAACATACATACACACATTTGACTTACCAAAGTCTCTGAGGAGTAAAAATGGAGAGAAGGAGATCAAGTCAAGTAAAGCTGTTGGAATATCTCAGCCCAAGGAACCCTTTTATACTCTTTTGACTGTATCCCCTGATGGCCCCACAGCTAGCTGGGATACACCCCCTTTCCCTGAGGCTTTAATTAGCAAGCGATTTATGAATTGCATCATGCCCTCTAATTGTTTTAATAAGGAAGGGAAAACGGGGCAAAAGAGTTCACATTTCCTCTGCTCCCCACAACGCTTCTTTCCCATTCTCACCCTTTTGATCTTTGCATTCTCATTCTTCCACAAAAGAGGTTAATAAAAATAAATTAAGAAAATGTAAAGATGAAAATGTAAAGAGAATTAAAGTAGCTGGAATGGCTGGAGATTTTATCAGTAGCCTACTTGACTTTCATATCCAAGATTTCAGCTGATCATTCTGTTCACAGCACATAGCCAGTTCTTCTCTGCCTCCACTGTCAGAGGTAGCATGCCTCTGAATACCAGTTGCTGGGAATCAGAATTGGGGAATGGGACAATGAGTTCCTGTCCTTCTTATGGGATTCCTATTGACATCTGGTTGACCACTATGAGAACAGAATCTTCCTAATGCTCTAGCGTTCATTCACACAGGGATATCACATACACATGTATGATTAAGTGTACCCAGTGAAGCGAAATGATTTTGAAGAGTTAGCAAAAAATCACAATTATTTGAAGCCCACCCCCAAATAAAACGATTGAAGATATAAAAGGGTAATGTAGGCAGGGATGATGCAAAACATCTGGAGGACCACCACTGTACTAGACACCACTTTCCGCACCACTGTCGTACTAGACACAAGTCCCAACCAATCAGGGATCACATATTAAATTCTCTTGTAGTATTAGCCACCCCTAATTTCCTGAATTTCTAGCCCACCTGTGACTTTTAATGCCAACGTGACTGACACAATGCAAGGGTAAAATTTAATAATGCTGCTTTTTTAAAAAATCCCTTGATAGCCTCTTGTTTCCATCTTCATCTTTGAGATCAGCATGGGGAATCCTACCCACTGTTCCATCAATATGTAAGAAAGATCAGATGGGCAGATCAAAGAGTTGGCGCCTTCATGGTGATCAGTTGAGATCTGTTGGTATCCATCTGTCTCCACTGTTAGACACTTACTGAAATGCTAAGGTTATTTCCAACTAGCTCATGTTAGACCTATTGAAAGCAATGGACAGGGGATGCCAGGAAATGGGGAATTATGATCACATGTGGTGGAAGTGTAAATATGTACATTTTTTTTTTTGCAAAGGGTATTAAAGGAGATAACAGAAATCACTGGGTTAAAGCTGACTGAAAGTCCAGAGGTAGCATTATTATCAATTTATGATGGAGTGGAAGGTTTGCAGGCTATGAATAACTTGGTCACAAATTTACTGACAGCTGCACGACTTATTATAGCTAAGAAGTGTAAGGGGCAAGCAGAATATAAAATGGAAGAATGGTCTATATGGGATATAGCTGTTAATGATAAATTAACGTGTCATTGAGGTAAGACGGGAAATATACAGGAGAAATTATTTTGAGGAAATATGGAGGGTGTTTGTAGAATTTGTACTGTTAAAACAGAAAGGGGTCAAACCATCACAAGAGGTGTTGAAATTTTGGGAGGTTGGATAGTTACAATGGGATGGTCTCAGTGGTGGGGTGCACATTTTTATTCTTATTTATTTATGAATATTACATTGTAAAAGAAGAAGAAGAAGAAGAAGAAGAAGAAGAAGAAGAAGAAGAAGAAGAAGAAGAAGAAGAAGAAGAAGAAGAAGAAGAAGAAGAAGACAACGAAAGCAATGGACAAGTCAGTCAACATCATGCATTTTGTTTTTGGTTTTTTTAATTCATCTTTATTTCTTATTAAAAAATCACAAATCCACACAAATCAACACAATATAACATAACATAACATAACATAATCAAACATAATCAATAATAAACACATCAACACATCAAGAAAAAGGAAAAAAAAACAAAAATAGAAGAATGAAAAAATAAAACAAAAAAAGGGGGGGGGAAGTAACAACAACAACAAAATACAGGTTAAAAAAAATAACTTCCAAACATTTAATATCGGTTCCCATGCATTTTGATGGAACTTTCCTGAGAATGAGTTTATTGGATGCAACCCATCATAATTTCAGCTATGTTTGTGTGTGGCTTGTCGCTCTTAAATTAGCATTTTCTAAACTACAGATTCGGAATACATGCCATACATTTTCTTGGCTTCCCAATATGCAAGTTTTAATTGCTTTTAAAGCTGCCTTTTTAAAAAGAAAAAAGTAGTGTTTTCTTTTTGGTTTCAACTTAGTACTGATTTTATATATCTGGTTTAGATGCTTACCATTATTTTGCTTGGGTTTTCTTTTTTTTAACCACACATGCACACAGACACTATCTTCTATTGAAGTTGGGACAGCCCCCTCCCACTGATGCCACCCAGAAGACCACTCCAGATTAACTCTAGATTTTTGCCAGGCTGAAGGAAACAACTCTGACCTCCTAGGACAAGTGAAGAAGATAACATATGAGCCCTGAAGCTGGATCAAACCAAAGGCCCATGTTGTCCAGCATCCTCTTTCCTGCAGCGGTCAACCAGATGCACAAGTAGAACATAGGGACCATAGCTCTTTCTCACTATTGTTCTCTTCCAAGTGGCATTGGTGCTCTCAGGTCCTAATTGTGAGTTCCCCATTGAGGCTTCTGGTTCTGCACTGGTAATACAAGATGCTGAATTAGATGGTCCTTTGGCCTCATCCAGCAGGGCTTTTCTGATGTGCTCAAGGCATTCAAGGACACCGATTTAATCTGATACCGGAGATGTCTCAGAACGTGTATGCAAAAAGCTTTGATCATGTCCTAGAGTCCCCTACACTGATGAAAGAGCTTTGATGATCTCCATCTCCTCCCTCTAGGTGTTTCTGATTTAAAACAGCAGATAAACTAGAGCAATTTGACTCAAGGTCAGCAAAATTAAAAGGAAGGGAGAGGGCAACAAACTGGTGTCAAGACTATTTGTGTTGCATTATTGCAACCACTTAATTTTGTGACCTCCCTCTTTTGTGCTTAGTAAAGTACTTTTGCACATGAAATTGTTGACAACTAAATAAAATGTTACGGTAGCTGGAAAGAGGCAGTCTCTTGGTCACAGGAGTGGCTGACAGAACGGTATAAAAATGGAAACTTCTCCCAGTTCCTCCAACAGCTTCATCTGACTCTCTGGTCTTCATTACATCTTCTCAAAGAAGCAGGTAAGTCCATTTTCTAGGGGAAATGTTTCCGAATTTATCTAAAATTAAGACTAGATTGATTTTTCAGCTTCACACTTTCTAAGTGCATTTAATATGATATTGCTAGAAGAAAATCTAATTAAGCATTTTTAAGGAAGATGCGACCAGCATTTTTAAGGAAGATGCGACCAGCTCTCCATTATCTTCCTTCCTTCCTAAATGATATTTACATATACACTTCTGCTTTTGCAGCAAAAAAACCTCTGCATTTTACTCAAAAGTAAACTCAACTGTGATGTGCTTACTCTCTGGTAAAAAGACAAAGGATGGCTGTCTTATTTTTTCTCAAGCTCATCCCCAACTTGCTGGATAATGGTCCAGTATGTTCAAGATATATGTTGATAGCATTGTTGATAAAACATGCCTTTTTTTAAAAGAAACTTACTGGGTTATCTCAGCATTTTTTATATTTCCAAACATCAGTATTGGGGGTAGCCAGCATAGAACTAGATGTTGTGGATTAAAACGGCAAGACAAGGGGTCATTCCTTAGTGGTCCATCCCCATGCTTTGCATGTACAAGGTCCCAAGATCAGTCCCTTACATCTTCAGTGGGGCCAGTAATGTCCCCTCTCTGGACGCAGGAGAGTCATTGACAATCAGTGTAAACAATATTGACAATAAATACCTCATTAAGTATATGGCAACTAATCTTCTCATCACCCTTAGCTCAGAGGCTGCAGAGGGGAGAAGCTGGGAAAGAAGAAGCACCAGGGGAGAGAGAGCTGACAGACTCAGTGTCTTTAGAAAGCATTCCAGGAAACCCACCCACCCCCCCCCCCCCCGGACCTAGAGGGCATTGAAATAAGAGAACAGAAAGCTCAGGGGCACAAAGCACAGATCAGCCAACATTGTTGTTTAGTCGTTCAGTCGTGTCCGACTCTTTGTGACCCCATGGACCAGCGCAAGCCAGGCACTCCTGTCTTCCACTGCCTCCTGCAGTTTGGCCAGACTCATGTTGGTGGCTTCGAGAACACTGTCCGATCATCTCATCCTCTGTCGTCCCCTTCTCCTTGTGCCCTCCAGGGAGTCTTCTCTTCTCATGAGGTGGCCAAAGTATTGGAGCCTCAGCTTCATGATTTGTCCTTCCAGTGAGCACTCAGGGCTGATTTCCTTCAGAATGGATAGGTTTTATCTACTTGCAGTCTCAAGAGTCTCCTCCAGCACCATAATTCAAAAGCATCAATTCTTCGGTGATCAGCCTTCTTTATGGTCCAGCTCTCACTTCCATACATTCCAACGTAGGGGTGACATATAATAGGAGAGACGGAGGGGGTGGGGTTTCACTCAGAGCAACGGCATTAACCCGAGATGATACGTTTCTAAGTCTCTCTCTGTGAACATTGAATAAAATACCTTGGTAAGAACGTCTTGTCTATCTATTGCTGGCAGCCTGCCGTGAGGGAGAGGGATTGGATTCCCTGAAGCCTGACACTTCCCTTCTTCTCTTTCCATGGTTCATTTTGCATATCTTTTATCCCTGCATATTTTACAAAAAAACCTATATCAATGGGTTTTCCATTATTATATCCATCAAAAATTATTTGCACTGTTGAATTTATCTTCATGCTGCCAGAGTTTTCAGCTGTACACATGCAATTTTATGTTTTAGTTTCATCTTCAGCCATGGCTTTCTGTGGCCCATCCTGTGCTGTCCCATCCTGTGCTTCCACCCCCACCGTTGGATTTGGATCTGCAGCTCTTCATAGACGCGGAAGTCTTGGCTACGGATACGGAGGTCTTGGCTACGGCTATGGAGGTCTCGGCTATGGTTATGGAGGTGCTGAAAGAGCAGCCAATCTCGGTGTCCTGGACGGAGTCATCCCTTCATGCGTCAACCAGATCCCACCAGCAGAGGTCGTCATCCAGCCACCTCCCACTGTCTTGACCATCCCAGGGCCCATCCTCTCTGCCAGCTGCGAGCCTGTGTCTGTTGGAGGCAACACTCCATGTGCTGTTGGTGGTTCCGGGATCGTAGGGGGTTATGGCTATGGAGGGTGGGGCTATGGGTCTGGCCTCCTTGGAAGCTCTGGGGGCTGGGGCTATGGTTTGGGCTCCGGGAAGGGGGCACTCCTTGGAAGGAGGTTTGGGCGCCGTGGTAGCATCTGTTCATAGGTCAATTAAACCCGAGAATAATATTACGAACTGATAATCAGAGAGCTTGATACAGATCCATTCACTAAGGTTCAGAAGACCTGAATCCAAGCAACCGCTGCTGAAGTTGAACCCTCTTAATTCCCCCCTCTGTATTAGGAAGTTGAGAAGACCAAGAACTATCTACAATATGCACCTTTTTGCCCTATTGTACAACTATCCTTTCTTTTTCTTTGACCTTTTCAATAAAGCTTGTTCTGCATTCTGATAACCTGTGTGTCTTTGTTTTTAAAACTCCACCTCCAGCTTCTCGTAGCAAGGTGCCCAAGGTCTTAAACCCTTTTTTGTCCAAATCAAAATTGGAGTATGGGGGGGGGTATCTTTATCTCTTGCATCCTGAAGGGTTTACATTGAGTGTGGAAAAAGTATGTTATATTCCTCTAGAAATTACTATTCTCCTCTTATTCAACATGAGTACAGGATCTCTCTCCGGGGCACCCTGACTGGTTATTCATTCAGAGAAATGAATCATAGTCAGGGGCCAAATGCAACTTTTTGCTGATCGCTAAAGGACCAGGGAGGGTGGGTTAAATAGGTGCAAGGAAGCAGTTGTGCCCCTTCTCCTGATTCCTCTTTGCTGTCATTTGGGGAAGTGGGTCATAATTAAATCATATGACTGGGGGAATAGATTTCTCATAACAACAGGGAAGGTTATAGGGTTCAAGAAGAGTCCTTGGTGCGCCTTGATTGGGGGTACATATCAAGTGACCCTCAAGAGTCTAGACCAGGGGTCAGCAAACTTTTTCATTTTTTTAAAATAAATTTTTATTAGTTTCTTTCTTTCAAAACATTAACACACAACATGTTTACAGAAAAGAAAAGAAAAACATTCTACAGTACATACAAAAAATCTTTAACAATAGAAAAAAAGCAAAAATATAAATTAAACATTCATTTATGTCTTCTCTATGTTGACTTCCAATTTTTCACTCTGTAATTTACATATATTACCCTTACTATATCGCACAATTCTTATTCTATTTATTCATTATATTTCCTTTAACTTCAATTTAGGTTCAATTATGTTCTGCCGTTTGGATTTTGGATATCTTATTATCCAATATATATTCACCAAAGATCCTCCATTCCTTTTTGTTTTGTTTTGTTTCGTTTGCCCTCTAATTCTTCCAATAAATTTTGCTAGCTGTGAGTATTCTTTCATTAGAATTGTTCCTTCTAAATATAATTCCAGAGGATATTAAAAGTGCAAATAGAACGCTGTTAATGTATGGAATAGTAGCGGCAAGAGTATTAGTCACAAGAAACTTGAAAAGCAAAAACACACCCAGCATACTAGATTGGCAAATTTTAATGAAGGATCGGCAAAGTTTTTCAGCGGGGGGCCAGTCCACCGTCTCTCAGACTTTGTGGTGGGCCGGACTATTTTTTTTGGGGGGGGTGGATGAACAAATTCCTATGCCCCACAAATAACCCAGAGATTTTAAATAAAAGCACACGTTCTACTCATGTAAAAACACGGTGATTCCCAGACCATCCGCGGGCCGGATTGAGAAGGCGATTGGGCCCTAGTTTGCCTATCTATGGTCTAGACCAGGCATAGGCAACCTTGGCTCTCCAGATGTTTTGGAACTACAACTCCCATGATACCTAGCTAACAGGGCCAGTGCTCAGGGATCATGGGAGTTGTAGTTCCAAAACATGTGGAGAGCCAAGGTTGCCTATGCCTGGTCTAGACATTACTGGACTCCAGCTCCTGTCATCCCTGTCCTTGGGTCAGGATTGCTGGATCTGGTGCAAGTTAGAGTCCAACAACTTTTGCAGAGTCAGAGCTTCCCCATCCCATCCCATCCCATACCTAAAAGCATGAAGTGGGAGTGACAAGTCTTGTCCTAATGGTGAGAACTATGGACTCGGAAAGGACAGAAGAGAAGAAGAGAGAGCCCTGTTGGGTCAGGTCAAAGGCCTTTCTTGTGCAGCATCCTGTTCTCAAAGTAGCCAATCAGTTGCCTATGGCAAATATGTTTCTGTATAATCAGATAGGAATGATGTTATAACATCATTGCAGTGTGAAAGTGCCTATCTAATCAAAAAGTGAACAATACATGAGGAGAGAGGGAGAGAATAGAGATCCTTAAGTTTAATGAGGACATATAATGTCTGGCTCGAGGGATTTTCTCCTCCCCCAGTAGCATCAAGGAAGAAACAAGAAAGTTCGTATTTATGGTTTTATTCAGTCATCGTGGTGAAAGGCAAATAATTCCAGTCTTTAACTCCATACTGACGTTGCTCACTCTGATCTCCTCCCCTTCCTTCCCCAGCAGCAGCCTGTGGCTCAGCAACACTCCTGAGGGGGGCCTCAGGAGTCAAATGTTGTTGAGCCCTTGGCTCTTGAATTCTCGTTGAGCGGCGAGTATGTGGGGATGGTGGAGATTCTGTGCTTTCCAAGGACATCTCTGCTGGCAGTTCTCCAACTCCCACTCCTTCTTCTGACACCTCATAACTTGGCAAATCTAAAATCAGACCTAAATAGTCCACCCCAGATCTCTTTTTCTTTCCTCCTTGCTGACAGACCGTGAGAGCTTAGCAGGGGGTATAGCAGATGCTGCCTCTACGCCCCACAAACCCATAACGGCCACGGCCCCCCAAAGCACCAGAGCTAGACCCCAGAAGACCGGCACCACCATAGAGACCTCTGCCAAATCCACTGCCAAATCCGCTGCCAAATCCGGATCCATAACCACCAGCAGCACATGGGGTGTTGCCTCCGACAGACACAGGCTCGCAACTGGCAGAGAGGATGGGTCCTGGGATGGTCACGATGGAGGCGGGTGGCTGGATCACGACCTCTGCTGGTGGGATCTGGTTGACGCATGAAGGCTGGACTCCAGAAAGAATACCAAGGCTAGCAGAAGGGACGCCGGATCCAACCAGGGCACCGGAGCCAAAGCCATAGCCAGAACCATAGCCAAATCCACCGCCAAGGCCACCGCCAAGGCCACCGCCAAAGCCACCAAGACCGGCTGATCCAAAACCAACGACTGGGGTGGAAGCACAAGATGGGACAGCGCAGGATGGTCCACAGGAAGCCATGGTTGAGTCTGGAAAGACATAGGCAGGCACATATGTAACATCATATCCAAGAAACAAGCAATGAAAACTATGGGTTGCATCCAACTACCAATCATGAGTAGACATGTCCATTGATTTAAATGGGTCTCATGGAAAAACTTTGAATACATGGAGAAACATGGAATACAGCCCTATGTATTCCCAGTGACACAGTATATCAAGAGAGGGAAAGACCAAACCATATAATGAGCATCTTCATTCCCCCCCCCCATATCTGAAGGACCAGGAAAAGCGGTAGGGACATTATTTTAGTTCAACAACACCTATGGACTCAAGGTTGAAACACTGGTGCAGGGAGTTCTGACCAAATGATCTAATGGCCAATTCCATGATGGTTATGCTCTGCCTCACCAGTTACAAGCAGCATGCTTCTGCATACCAGTTGCTGGCAACTGCAGAAGGGGAGATTGCCATTGCATGTGGGTCTTACGGGTGGGTTTTCAACAGGCATCTGATTGGCTTGTGTGGGAACAGGATCCCAATCTAGATGGGCCATTTGCCTGATCAAACAGCAGCTCTTCTTAAACCTTGCAACATATACAAGGTTCAGACTATTTATTGAGGTTCTTTCAGTGAGTGTAGTGGTGAAAACATGGCATAGAATGGAGTTAGACACTATGCAAAAGCTTCATTTAAGTTGTATTAACTGGACTCAGGATGTCATTGGCACCTCCCCTAAAATAGTCTAGGGTAGGAATGGAAACTCAGAAGATGCCCCTGTTCCAAGCAATGAAAACTATGGGTTGCATCCAACCACCAATCTGAGTAGACATGTCCATTGATTTAAATGGGTCTGCTTAAATTATGACAAGCATGGGAACCAAGCCTCTGATTTTTCAATTTCTTTAACCCTGCAAAGCTTCATTCGTTACATACCGATACAGTGGAACCTCGGTTTATGAACACCTTGGTTTATGAATTTTCGGTTTATGAACACCGCGGACCCATCTGGAACGGATTAATTCATTTTCCATTACTTTCAATAGGAAAGTTTGCTTCGGTTTATGAACGCTTCAGTTTCTGAACAGACTTCCGGAACCAATTACACCCATGCTTCAGTTTATGAACGCTTCAGTTTAAGTACTCCGCGGACCCATCTGGAACGGATTAATCCACTTTCCATAATTTTCAATGGGAAAGTTCGCTTCAGTTTATGAACGCTTCAGTTTAAGTACTCTGCGGACCGTCTGGAACGGATTAATCCACTTTCCATTACTTTCAATGGGAAAGTTCGCTTCAGTTTATGAACGCTTCAGTTTATGAACAGACTTCCGGAACCAATTGTGTTCATAAACCGAGGTACCACTGTATACTTACTCCAGAACAATGTTTTTTTTCATATATTCTTTAACACAATCCCGTTCTGTTGCTCATTTTTAGTCCGATTGTCCACCTTGAGGATGGTGTAAATCTTGCCAAATTTATATATTCACAAAGTTTAATTTGCCATTCTTTTATTGATGGGATTTCCCTCCCTTTCCAATATTTTGCTATGAGCATCCTGGCAGCTGTTGTTGCATAGAGGAATACTTTCCTTTGATTGCCAGGAATATCGTTTGTAATTACACCTAAATTATACCAGTCTTTGGGGGCCAGTGGAAACATTTTATTTTTGAAAATAGTTACTATAGGGGTGGGGAGGCATGGCCTATCAGAAATCGGCAGCATGCTTCTAAATACCAGTTGCTGGAAACTCCAGAAAGGGAGATTGCAATTGCATGTGGATCTTATGGATGGGTTTTCAACAGGCATCTGATTGGCCTATGTGAGAACAGGATGCTGAACTCAATGGGCCATTTGCCTGATCCAACAGCAGTTCCGAATACTGCTATTTAGATGAGGATCCTGGAATAAATCTCTACCCCAAGCATCCCCAAACTGCGGCCCTCCAGATGTTTTGGCCTACAACTCCCATGATCCCTAGCTAACAGGACCAGTGGTCGGGGAAGATGGGAATTGCAGTCCAAAATATCTGGAGGGCCGAAGCTTGGGGATGCCTGCTCTACCCCCTCCCACACAGAATTACATCTCTGTTTCCAAAGAGAGAAGAAATATTAAATCAGTTTTAGGTTTGTATCATAGGTAGGCACTCCAAGCATATAGAATAAAACATGCTGAGAATGTGGAATTCTAAATCCCCAGCTAACTGTTGAAAGGCATTGGAAATTCAAAAGAGCTAGACATGTGTGTGGAAGTCTAAGAGAAATACTTCAAAGGAACTAGGTAGCACAAATACACCATGAAGATTTAGTATAAATGTACATTGGTATTTAAAATCTCTGAGACAAGTCCTACGTTGGCAGGTATAAGTAAATGGAAGCAAACTGGAGCTTCTTCGGAGATGAATCAGTGTAACTATTCTAAAAGTTCTCCATAAAGTAATATTTAGAATCACAGAACTGTAGCTTTTTACACCATCAATTCCTATAGCCATCAATTCAGACCTCCAGTGCAGGAGATATTGACTACCCAACTTTCTAGTCAATCACTTCCTTCATCAAACCAATCGGTTTCTTTGGGGAAGGATTCTGGCTCTGTTTAAAGCATCTACTTTGTAGGCAGAAGGCCCTGGTTCAATCCCCAGCATCTTCAGGTAGGGTTGGCAGATACACCCAATGTGGAACCCAGTATAGACCAGTTGTGGGGAATCTTTTACCCTCCAGGGACTGCTGAACTACTACATCCATCATCCCTGGCCATTGGCCATGCTTGCTAAGGATGACAGGAGACATAGCTCAGCAACCTCTGGAGGACCAAAGGTTTCCCACTCCTGGTGTATCCCACTCCTGTTGTAGACAATAATGAGCTAGATAGACCAATCATCTGAATCGATATAAGGCAGCTTCCTGTGCTCCTTGCTTTCCTACAAACTGTGCTATGTCCAACCAATATTGACCTTCCTCTAGTTTTTACCCATTTAATCTATGCAAGGACTTGGACAAGCCAAGCTTACCTGTGTTGTTTTGATGAGTGGGAAGTTGAGAGATGATGAGAGGTGAAGCTGTTGGTGAGCCGTGGAAGAAGGAGAGCTTTTATAGCATCCTCATGGAGTCCTTAATGGTTGGGAGACGCCCCTTCACACTTAATGTCTCAATTATCCATGATCAAAATCTGCTGCTTCCATCATAGTCTAAAATTGCTTTAATAAGCCAAACATTGTCAGGATGCCAACTCTGTAATCAGCTTATTACACAACATGTTCATTTTTCCCCCATTTCTTCCCTCCGGGGATTGTACACTGTGTTCCGTTGGCTTGGGAAGGAGTCTCGTTGGTAGGAAAAGTGGGACTTATTTCCTTTCGTTCTGTTTTTAAATATACAGCATTTTTTAAAAAAATGAAAATACAAAGAAAGAGAAACTACGATAGAGCCCCCAAGTGTCCTTCTTTTCCTGGGGAAAGTCCTTGATGTACAGAAGCTCACCCGGTCTCTGATTTGGTCCCAGAATGTCCCACTTTTCCTTAGGATGTCCCTATTTTCATTGAAGAAATGTTGGAGGGGATGGAGTTATACAACCCCTGAGCCTAGGAGATAAGTAATTATGCAACCTTTAGAAGACATCTGAAGGCAACCCTGTATAGGGTCATTTTTAAATGTTTAATGTTTTATTATGTTTTATATATGTTGGAAGCCACTCAGAGTGGCTGGGGCAACCCAGAATCTCTAGCCATTTTTTGGGGGGAATTACAGGAAAAGATGTGCAGGTCCCCTCAAAGCAATTTCTGTGACATCAGACATGATTTCTGGAAACTGAAGTTATTCACCTTTTGAAAGCCACAATTTCCAGAGTTCCTTTGTTTGTTAAAGAGTTGTTTGTTAAAGCACCCTGGAAATTATAATTCTCTGCTGGGAATAGGAGTCCCCTAACAACTTTTTGCCCCCCTTAACAAACTGCAGTTCCCATTCTTTGGGGACTTTAAATATCCATGGCTATTTACAGCACCCTAATGATGCTTTAAATGCGGGACGCGGGTGGTGCTGTGGTCTAAACCACAGAGCCTGGGGCTTGCTGATCGGAAGGTTGGCAGTTCGAATCCCCGCGACTGGGTGAGCTCCCATTGTTCGGCCCGAGCTGCTGTCCACCTAGCAGTTCGAAACACGTCAAGTGCAAGTAGATAAATAGGTACCGCTCCGGCGGGAAGGTAAACGGCGTTTCTGTGCACTGCTCTGGTTTACCAGAAACGGCTTAGTCATGCTGGCCACATGACCCGGAAGCTGTCTGCGGACAAACACTGGCTCCCTCAGGCTATAGAACAAGATGAGTGCATAACCCCAGAATCGTCCACGACTGGACCTAACGGTCAGGGGTACCTTTACCTTTACCTTTAATGATGCTTCACCTATATAGATGAGATGGGCCTATATATATATTTTAAAAAAATGCAGACTGAATCAGATGAATTCAACTTAAGATGGGGAATATGAGAAACAGAGAGAGATTGGAATTCATAGTCTTCAATTCCACCGTTCCCAGGATTCATTGGGGGAAGCCATGGTGATTGTGTTAAATGGATATTGTCGGTGGCACCCAAGGCCAGATTTAGGTTTGATGAAGCCCTAAGCTGCTGAAGGTAACAGGGCCCTTTATATGTCCAGCTGCCCTTTGTCAACAACAAATTATCACTGGTTTTTGTGTGTGTTGAATATATGCTTTATGATAATTTATGGACCTAATAGGTATCTAATAGGTATCTAAAGCCATTTGCACATAACAAAATATGTATTTTATAAAAGTAATTGTTGAACTGATATACAATTAAGAAGTATATTAATAGTGAAATACAATTAAGAAGAAGTATATTAATAGTTAAATTAAGCTCTAACTTAAAAGGATTTCTTATTCATAACAAACTTAATAAGGCAAACACATTGGCATTTGGCAATAACAAAAGTTCCTTTAGAAACACAATTTACAAAGACTCATAATCTAGTCACTAGAAACTTGCTATAACATGAAATAATAATAGGTGTAAATATATGATGCAAACTACGAATCATTCTAAATAGCTACAGTATATTAATATGAAATTAAGTGTTATAACCTGTACAATGCAATTGTAGTTAATACAATGCATTTTTATATAATATCAGTATCACCATAGTATCACCATAGAGTGGCTGGGGGAACCCGGCCAGATGGGCGGGGTATAAATAATAAATTATTATTATTATTATTATTATTATTATTATTATTATTATTATTATTATTATCACTGTTCATTGGGACAGCAGACCTTATTTGTTTTTTATCTTATATTTTGGAAATGTACACCCAGGTTTCTTTTCCTTTAATTTTTTTGGGGGGCCCCAAGAGAGTGGGGCCCTAAGCTATAGCTTGCTTAGGTTATGCGTGAATCTGGCGCTGTTGCTGCCTGATCAGCTGAATAGTGTGAACCTCACAGGGCAATTCCAGAGTCAGCAATCTTAACAGGAAAAAACCCCACAAGCAACTTTGTGGCTAGAGGATCATCTCCATGCTTTGATGCCTTCCGCTGGTGTCAGGTACCAGGTGTTGGCTGTTTGGGTTTCCTGCTAGAGGATTCTTGATGGCTTTCCAAAATTGTTGACAAGATCAGAAGAAACCAAGAAAGCAAGTTAAGTGCCATGACCCCATGCAATCCTGCATTCCAGCATTAATTGAGCCACTTTGCACTGCTTGTAATTATTTGCCCATAAAGAAAATTGTAGTGTGTGCTTGCTAAAATGCTCAGTTTATTTAATTCAAATGATCTGAATGTGTTTTTCCCAGGGTTTAATGCAAGACAAGCTTAAAGTTTGCACAGGTTGTACTTAATCTACTTGAAGGATCTACATTGGCTCCCAGTACGTTTCTGAGCACAATTCAAAGTGTTGGTGCTGACCTTTAAAGCCCTAAATGGCCTTGGTCCAGTATACCTGAAGGAGCGTCTCCACCTCCATGGTTCTGCCCGGACACTGAGGTCCAGCACCAAGGGTCTTCTGGTGGTTCCCTCATTGCAAGAAGCCAAGTTGCAGGGAACCAGGCAGAGGGCCTTCTCGGTAGTGGTGCCCGCCCTGTGGAACGCTCTCCCATCAGATGTCAAAGAGAAAAACAGCTACCAGATTTTTAGAAGACATCTGAAGGCAGCCCAGTTTAGGGAGGCTTTTAATCTTTAATCGATTATTTCATTTCATTTTTCTGTTGGAAGCCGCCCAGAGAATGAAGAAATCTCAGCTAGAGCATCCATGACAGGTGGCCACCCAACCTCTACTTAAAAACCTCCAAGGAAGGAAAGTCCAATAACCTCAAGAGAAACTGTCAAACAGCTCTTACTTTCAGAAGGTTCTTCCTGATATTTAGTTGGAATGTTCTTTCTTGTAACTTGAAGCCATTCGTTCATGTCATACCCTCTGGAACAGGAGAAAACAAGTCTGCTCCATCTTCCATGTGACAGCCCTTGAGTTATTTGAAGGTGGCTATCATATCTCCTCTCAGTCTCCTCTTTTCCAGGCTAAACATGCCCAGCTCCTTCAACCTTTCCTTTTAAGGCTTGGTTTCCAGACCTTCTGTCATCTTGGTGACCCTCCTCTGCACATCTTCCAGCTTGTCAATATGTATCTTAAATAGTGACACCCAGAACTGGACATAATATTCCAAGTGTGGTCTGACCAAGGCATAATAAAGTGATAATATTACTTCCCTTGATCAGGACACTATATTTCTGTTGATGCAGCCTAATCCCAACCCTACTATCCAGTATAAAGATTTACCGGTAATTCTCTTTCTACTGGTAGCCTCACATTTAGTGATAGCATATCACTGGAAATCCTGGATGGAGGCATAATTCAATAAAATTTGGGATGTAGCTAGTTCAGGATAACTAGCTGGACTTAGGAGAGTTGCAAATGGTGTTATAAAGGGAAATACCTTTGATGAAACCTGGTCTCCCCTTTTTTATATGTAAGGGGAAAAGAAAGTGAAGCTCTTCCATCAGCCTCACAAACCTGTCTTTGGAGAACCTATATGGACTGCCAATGTTTTAAGTGTTAGGATTTTTATCTATCCGAGCTGCTCCAGCGAGGGGTACTATGATTTGTGTACATCATGTGAGTGTCTGAGAGACCGTGAGAAAGGAAGTCTGTCTTATCTCTTCCTCCTGAGTACCGGTACTGTTGGAAGTTAGTTTCACTTCTTCTTTTTTAAAGTTTGTCCCTATAGTTGTTGTTGTTGTTTTTTTATTAAAGATTTTCTTGATTTACAAAAGTATGTGCAATGTCTCTTGTAGCATTTTTACAGGTGAGTTTCATTTGTTGAGACATTGGGAAGAAAAGGGGAAAAGAGGTAGATGGGGGGGATGGGGGGTGGGGTCGGGTGACGATGTTTCTATTTTATTTAATGTATGGGGGGGGGGTTGATCACTTTTGTGTAACTACGCAGTTAAGTACTGGTGTTCAAAGAGCACAGACGTACTGATGGAGCCTCTGTATATAAGACTGTAAATAAAGTAGTTTTAGAACTACAAATGAGTCTTTCTTCTGCTACGATATGCCAGAAGTCTGGCCTGCTCTTTTCAGAGGAGAAGAGTCGTTTATCACCTGCTGCTCTGGACTGAAGGAGAATAATAATAATAATGATAATGATAATGATAATGATAATGATAATGATAATGATAATGATAATGATAATGATAATGATAATGATAATAATAATAATATATTTATAACCCAGCCACTCTGGGCGGCTTCCAACCGAATATTAAAAACAGTGCAGCATCAGACATTAAAAACTTCCCTAAACAGGGCCGCCTTCAGTTGTCTTCTAAAAGTAAAAGCGTTACTTATTGCCTTGACATCTGCTTTACAGCCAGAGAGAGCCACCGGGAATGCTCCGGAGACATGGGAAGTTTGTAGCCTTCCCAGGGCATTTTCCAACATTAAGATCATGTAAAATAACACCATAAACTTAATGCTATGTTCTTTTCTTTCCAGTGTCTGTATTGCATAATAAATATTATTTTTTAAAAAGAACTAAGTTCAATAGGATTTGCTCCCTGGTGTGTTCCTGATCATTCTCAAAGTTTCTGTTGTTTGGCTGTTGTTGTTGTTGTTGTTGTGTCTTTTTCCCCTAACAAGGACTCAAGGCAGCTCACAGCTACAATTTTATTCTGTTCCATTTACAGTATCTGTTGAAGGTGTTCCACATGATACCTTCCCTCACACATTTTTTCTTTTCAACAATCTTGTGAGGTAGATTTGGCGGAGAGGTTACAATACAATATACTTTATTCGACCGATAGACAGAAAGAAAAAACATTTCTCAATACAAATATAAAAATATAAAACTGAAGGCATCAGAGGGATAAATAAATGAAGTATGACCGCGCTACTGAACCTCCTACAGGTAACCCACATCAAGGCATTCGATTATACATTTCCGACACTTGAGCGCCAGGAAGAGGAATTTAGCCACCGAGAAGGGTATTTTCCCAGTGGGGTTGTTTAGCAAATATGGTGCCTGCCATTCTCTTAGTCGGGAACTAAACTGAGATAAATATGGGGTTATAAGATATTGCCTTAAATCATTATAAAAGGGACAACTCAGTTAAATGTGTTCTGTGGATTCTACCTCACCTAAGGCACAATGGCACATTCTCTGACCGTATGGGACTCCTCCAAATCTTCCCCTCAAAACCGCCGAATCAAGAACATTCAGTCTGGCCACAGTAAGTAGTCTGCGGTATTCCATGTAGTGGATATCCACCAGGTAATGGGCTGGTGCAGCCCGATACACCTGCTCCCCTAAAAACATCCCAGATTTCACGCGGGCTATGTCCTCCTGTCTGGCGATATCCCCCAATCTCTGAGCGATCACCGCTTCAGCGCAGCTATACGTCATGGCCTCAATATGAAGGGAGGACTGATCACACTTCTACACTTCCTCTACCACTTCCCCTTCCCTGGCGGAGAGGTTGTAAGTGGCTCAAGGTGGCAGATGTATATGTATATATGACGCATATGTGGGTGGGAGATCAAACATGGGAGAAGCTTCCTGGTGTAGAACAGAACGTACCAATGTTCATCTGAGAAATGTTGGAGGGTATGCCATGGGACTAGACGGGCTTTTGGTCTGAGCTAGCAGGCCTTTTCTTACATTTGTGAAGAAGATGCTGGGCTTGAAGAACCATAATGATGTAAAAGAGGCCAGCTGGATGAGTTATAGATTATTGTTACCTTGGGTAAACTATTTCTTCCAAGCTACTCTCTCCTGACGAGAGAGAAAGAGAGAGAGGGAGAGAGAGAGAGAGACCCTGTCATTAACTTGATGCTGCCTTGACAGCTAAGTTGTAAATGATAAAGATCAAGTCAATACAGCATCATTTTGTCACTTGTCTCGTCTTTCTCTCTTTCACACATGCACACACACACACAAACACAAGACAGGCTGCTGATGCACTGATTTGTGGAAATTAATATTAATCATTTTAGATTTCGGGCAGGACAGGTTTCTTACCAGTATAATTAGAGTGCTCATTCCCTTAATCGGGGTTCTGATCTCTCAAAATTAGTTTGACAGAAACAAGCAAATTAAACAGCAGGTATGTCACCATGTTTAAGCTCCAGGGCACCCCCAAACACATGGATTGTCTAGGTTTGATTTTGTTTTGCTGAGAATGGGAAAAGGAAATGAATGAAGAGGCAAGGTATTTTGTGTGTGTGCTTTGTCCCCCAGAAGATGTGCCCCTCAAGATCTCCCACCCACACAATTCAAACTGGGGTTGTTTGTTTGTTTGTTTGTTTGTTTGTTTTAAAAAGATGAATCCCTTCTAGGTATGGGAGAGAAAATTGGCACAGATCACATTTAAAGGGAAGCCTACCTAAATCACATTGCTGAAACAATCAGCAAAGCATACTCCGAAATTTGCACTTCTCTGAATTTTGCAGTGCTGTTCTCCAGCTAAGTAATGCATACAAAATTACCATCATCAAACAACTGGCATCACACATACAAAATTAGAAATACCTGTAAAATGCGGGTGAATGCTTACATTCCTGAAAAAAAATAACATGCAAACATGCATTAGACAAAGGAAAATATAAAGACTGGGGAAAACACTATTTTGTATATTGTATGTAAGTTCAGAGCAATGTGCATTAAAATGCTGATGAATTTTCCTGAAGGTGCTTTTTAAAAAATAATAATGATGATGATAATGATGATAATTAATAATAATAATTTCACAACTTTATATAGAAATTTGGATAACAGAACTTAGCATTGGATAAAGGAGAGACTGAAATGGATAGCTTCACTTATCCCTAGAACCAATGAAGAGATACCAAGGGTAGACCCAGTGAAATTGAGGCATTTGTGTCTTTAATGGCACATGCCAAATATTATAAGGCGAACATAAAGCATAGAGCTGGAGAGAAGCCTGGCTATTTCAATTATTTCAATTATATTTTTGTATGTTTTATTTGCATGTGTGTCAATGGGTCTTTACTCTCCTCCTGCCACAAATGCCAGTCTGGGTAAGCCAGCCAAGCAAGGGGCCCTTAGGCAGACTGCTCCCACAGTGTCAAAGTTTCAAAGAAAATGTTTATAGAAATATAGGAAGCTGCCTTAGATCAAGTCAGGCCATTGGTTCTAGGCGAAGCCATTGGTTCTAGCTCGTATTGTCTATGCTGATTGGCAGTGGTGACCCAGGGTTCCGTATGGTGGTTTCTCTCAGCACTACCTGGAAAAGTTAGGGGTTGAATCTGAGAGCTTCTGCGTTCAAAGGATGTACTTGGCATTGGTGCTGGAAGATAGAACCAAATAGGGAGAGTTCCCCACCCCTGGTCTACACTGACCGAGGGCAACTGTCCAGGATTTCAGAATGGACATTCCCATCCCTACCTGGAGATGCCAGGGATTGAACCCGGCAACCTTCTGCATACAGAGCAGGTGCTCTGCCACTGAACTATGACACCTGGAATGGTGGAACACCAATGTTGATTGATGAAGATACATAATCATTTCATAACATTCCCCAGGAGGATCAGATGATGGGCGGGAAAAGGAAAAAGTGTACTAGAAATGCCCATAAGCCATTCTGGGAGTGAGTGGGGGGGGGGGGAAGAACACTGACAAGTTGTTAATTATTTCCCTCACATGTTGTGAGTAATAGCATTAACGAGATCTCATGATGCATAAAAAGAAATTAGTTTGCCGCTGATTAAAGCCTCTGAGCGTCACGGGGCGTTTCCTAACTGACACTGCTTCTGGAAAAATTGTATAAAAGCTCATGCCATTCCAGGTTCTCTCTACAGCTTCACCTGACAAACCTTCTCATTCATCTCCAGCTCCTCCAAGAGACAGGTAAGTCATCCTTAAGGGAAGGGCTGTAGCTCTGGGGCAGAGCATCTGCTGTGCAGGCAGAAGGTTCCCAGTTCAATCCCTGGCATCTCCAAGGTAGGGATGGGAATGCCAGCCTTTCGGAAACCTCAGTGAGGGGTATAACTCAATGGTAGATAATTTGATTTTCAGGCAGATGGAACAGGGGCATCTTCTGAGTTTCCATTCCTACCCTAGACTATTTTAGGGGAGGTGCCAATGACATCCTGAGTCCAGTTAATACAACTTAAATGAAGCTTTTGCATAGTGTCTAACTCCATTCTATGCCATGTTTTCACCACTACACTCACTGAAAGAACCTCAATAAATAGTCTGAACCTTGTATATGTTGCAAGGTTTAAGAAGAGCTGCTGTTTGATCAGGCAAATGGCCCATCTAGATTGGGATCCTGTTCCCACACAAGCCAATCAGATGCCTGTTGAAAACCCACCCGTAAGACCCACATGCAATGGCAATCTCCCCTTCTGCAGTTGCCAGCAACTGGTATGCAGAAGCATGCTGCTTGTAACTGGTGAGGCAGAGCATAACCATCATGGAATTGGCCATTAGATCATTTGGTCAGAACTCCCTGCACCAGTGTTTCAACCTTGAGTCCATAGGTGTTGTTGAACTAAAATAATGTCCCTACCGCTTTTCCTGGTCCTTCAGATATGGGGGGGGGGGGAAATGAAGATGCTCATTATATGGTTTGGTCTTTCCCTCTCTTGATATACTGTGTCACTGGGAATACATAGGGCTGTATTCCATGTTTCTCCATGTATTCAAAGTTTTTTTTCCCCCATGAGACCCATTTAAATCAATGGACATGTCTACTCAGATTGGTAGTTGGATGCAACCCATAGTTTTCATTGCTTGTTTCTTGGATATGATGTTACATATGTGCCTGCCTATGTCTTTCCAGACTCAACCATGGCTTCCTGTGGACCATCCTGCGCTGTCCCATCTTGTGCTTCCACCCCAGTCGTTGGTTTTGGATCAGCCGGTCTTGGTGGCTTTGGCGGTGGCCTTGGCGGTGGCCTTGGCGGTGGATTTGGCTATGGTTCTGGCTATGGCTTTGGCTCCGGTGCCCTGGTTGGATCCGGCGTCCCTTCTGCTAGCCTTGGTATTCTTTCTGGAGTCCAGCCTTCATGCGTCAACCAGATCCCACCAGCAGAGGTCGTGATCCAGCCACCCGCCTCCATCGTGACCATCCCAGGACCCATCCTCTCTGCCAGTTGCGAGCCTGTGTCTGTCGGAGGCAACACCCCATGTGCTGCTGGTGGTTATGGATCCGGATTTGGCAGCGGATTTGGCAGTGGATTTGGCAGAGGTCTCTATGGTGGTGCCGGTCTTCTGGGGTCTAGCTCTGGTGCTTTGGGGGGCCGTGGCCGTTATGGGTTTGTGGGGCGCAGAGGCAGCATCTGCTATACCCCCTGCTAAGCTCTCACGGTCTGTCAGCAAGGAGGAAAGAAAATGAGATCTGGGATGGACTATTTAGGTCTTATTTTAGATATGCTGAGCACCCTAACTCCCTAGGCAATCCCAAGGGAAGCTGGGAGAGTGTTCTGCATCCCTTGTAATCAGGCCCATCTAGAACATGCAGCTGTTTCCAGTTTAATTTTACTTTACTTTCCCCTGCTTGTTATGTTCCTTTATGATATTTATTTGCCTATATCTCTTTAAAACACACCAAATCCCATCAGGAAGAAAAGCACAAGATCCATTCACTATGTCCATGAAATTAGCACCCAAGTGTAAATATGTGTAATTGGGACTTAAAGTAAAGGAAGGTGGAAAGAATGTTCTATAAATGTGGAACCCCCTACTCTTCCTCCAGCCTGAAAAAAATAATTCTAAAGGAGAAGCTGTTCACTGAAATGTGTTCTTTTTTGCTTTATTATCTTCCAGTATTCTTAGTATTCAATTGAATACTTTTACTGTTTGAAATTCCCAATAAAGCTTTTTCTGCATCATAGCACCAACTTTCTGGTTTTGTTTTCTGTGGCAGCACAATGCTATACATGTCTACCAATAAATAAGTTCCTTTTAATGCAACTTACTCAAAAGTAAGCCGGTTCAGGATCACAACCATAAGACCATAAGACTGGAGGAGGTGAGAGAGATATCATGGGTGTACCGGCAGAGAATATTGATAAGGCATAGAACCAAGAAATCAAGAGAGGGTTATCACTGTTGTTTTAAGATGCTCAGCAATAGGGGGGACTTCACATTTGGCTTAAAGGTAAAGGGACCCCTGACCATTAGGTCCAGTTGCGGACGACTCTGGGATTGTGGCACTCATCTCGCTTTATTGGCCAAGGGAGCCGGCGTACAGCTTCCATGTCATGTGGCCAGCATGACTAAGCCACTTCTGGCAAACCAGAGCAGCACACGGAAACACTGTTTATCTTCCCGCCAGAGTGGTACCTATATCTACTTGCACTTTGATGAGCTTTCGAACTGTTAGGTTGGCAGGAGCTGGGACCGAGCAACGGGAGCTCACTTCGTCGCGGGGATTCGGACGAAGCCCGAGAGGGTCAGTGGTTTAGACTACAGAACCACCCGCGTCCCTCAAATTTGGATTAGAGGAACACTTAAAAAACATTCCATTCATTTCTTAGATTCTGTATATCAAATTGATTTACTGATACCAAATATCTATAAAAATTGACCACTGGTTTTTTTTAGTCTCAAAGTATTTAACCAAATCTTCTAATACCTCTGGTGTCTTTGATGCTGGGAAGGCTGCCCATGGCCTGAGAGAAGAGCAATAGAAGAGAAGATATGGCAGAGGTTTCCATGGTGTTACAGATCTTCTGGGTTTTTTTTAAAAAAATACTCAATTTATTAATTTTATAATGACAAAAAAAGAGAAAAAAAACACACATCACAAACAAATCATATATCTTAACTCAATTGACTTTCCTCCACTCCCCCTCTTGGTTCCCTTGTTTTATGCTTATTTATGCACATCCATATAACCTTATGGGGACCCAGGTGGCGCTGTGGTTAAACCACTGAGCCTAGGGCTTGCTGATCAGAAGGTCGGCGGTTCGAATCCCTGTGACGGAGTGAGCTCCCGTTGCTTGGTCCCAGCTCCTGCCAACCTAGCAGTTCGAAAGCATGTCAAAATGCAAGTAGATAAATAGGAACTGCCACAGCGGGAAGGTAAACGGCGTCCAGAAGCGGCTTTGTCATGCTGGCCACATGACCTGGAAGCTGTACGCCGGCTCCCTCGGCCAATAATGCGAGATGAGCGCACAACCCCAGAGTCGGTCACGACTGGACCTAATGGTCAGGGGTCCCTTTACCTTTACCTTATATAACCTTATACAGTGGTACCTCGGATTACAAACGCTTTGGGTTACAAACACTTTGGGTTACAAACTCTGCTAACCCGGACATAGTACCTCAGGTTGAGAACTTTGCCCCAGGATGAGAACAGAAACCGTGTGGTGTCAGTGTGGCAGCAGCAGGAGACCCCATTAGCTAAAGTGGTACCTCAGGTTAAGAACGGTTTCGGGATAAGAACGGACTTCTGGAACAAATTAAGTTCATAACCCGAGGTACCACTGTATTCTTAACAATCCAATGTTAAAACCTTGTTCATCTTAATACAAGTGATTTTTGTAAGTTTTGCTGATGGGGAAATCTATACAAAACACTTGAAAAATATGCATTGAACATTTCCCTTTTTTTAATATAATGGCTTCCGTTTTTTTAACAAAAATAATTTTCAACATTGTTTTCAAGTCTTTATATGTCATTTCCCAGGCCACATATAGTAGCCTTTCATACAATTTGCCCTCCCTTCCAGTTTCATCTTCATCACAGACAGAGCCTCCCAAATTAATTCACACAGGGTGCCATTTTTATCTTGGACTACCCTTACTTTCCCTTGCATTTTCCTGGAACCTCACTTCTCTACTATTCCCACCTTAGTGGTTTGTACACAGCGCCGACGCTAGGGCTTTTTGCGCCCTAGGCAAAATCACCTTCTGGCGCCACCCCCGGCACATGCGCCATGACACGTGCGATGCACGTCATGACGCGTGCACAACGCCGCTGACGCCCCAGCGTCCCCTCCATAGGCGGGAGGGCGATGAGCTCTCATTTTTGCTCGCGCGCTTCCCGCCTATGGAGGGGATGCTGTGAGCTTTTCAGCGCTGGCGGCAGCGAGTGAGTGGCGGCGGAGGCAGCAACAGCACCCCTAGCTGAAGGCTTCAGCTACGGGTGCTGCCGCCGCCACCGCTCGCTCCTTGCTCCTCTATAGGCGGGAGGAGCGCGAGCACGCGCCGTGAGAGGGCGGTGGCGGTACGGGGGTTTTGTGCCCCTTCCATTTACACGCTCTAGGCAAGTGCCTAGTTCGCCTAAATGGACGCACCGGCCCTGTTTGTACATTACCCTCTTTAAATTGTCCCACCGCCTCTGAAAGTAAATTAGCTGGTTTTTTTTCCAAATTTGAGAAACTGCATTATGAACATTTTCCTTTATCTGATCAAACAATTCTCTTTTAAATTCTAAAAACAAATCATGTAATCCAGATCTTATGTTCTCTTGTCTTATGGCATTGCTGGCTTGTTTTAACATTGGCATTTGTTCTTCTGCCATTTCTAAACTGGTATGAAGGGGGTCAGTTCTCTCCCTGTTCCCCAGCTTCCTCTACATGGTTAAATTTCAAAACAAAGAGTCCTTTTCCACCAAAGGAAAGTGTTACTTTTAACTTTATCAGTTCTTTGTCAAGGTCATTTCGCTAGACTCAGTAGAGAAAACCTGTACTTCTACCCTCTTTCCTCCCCTCCTCCCATATTGCTCACAGGTACAAAATTTGACAATTATATATTCAAATCCATTCACACCAAAGTAATTTTTAGTATCCAATATAAATAAAACTATAATATTGATGTTTTTATTTTAAATCCGATTTAGTCCAATATTAGCTATGGGTATTGTAGTCCTCTTCTTTCAATCTTGATTTTTAACCAGCTGGTGCCTTTTAATAAAAAAAAGTCCACAATTCTAACTCCATTAGGTTTGGTATCTTCAGCACTCTGAAAAGTCCAAAGGTGAAAAGAAATTCAGAGAGTCAGTCCTCTCTTTCTTCCAGAGAATAAAATTATAGTATTCTTCCATTAAATAACATTGTAATCCTCCTCAGGTTTAACCTTCAATTTCAGTCAAGTTCATTAGCGCCATAAGATAAGTTCAAGTTCAAATTGAATTCAAGTTCATTTGTTTTTGTTTTTAAATAAAAATAAAAAATTGAGATTGGTACAGTGGTACCTCAACTTACGAACGACTCAACAATTGAATTTTTCGACTTATGAATGGGCGTAATGGCCACACGCTTACGAATGTCTCGACATCCAGGAAAAACCTGCGGCGGTTTTAGATAGGGATTTTTCGACGTACGGATTTTTAGATGGGGTTGCTTTGACTTAGAATTTTTTCCATTTCCAGTGCATTCCTATGGGAAATCGCGTTTCTAATTGTGTTTTTCGACTTGCGAATTTTTCGACTTACAAAGGTGCCTTCGGAACGGATTAAATTCGTAAGTTGAGGCACCACTGTATAAACGAAAACTGTGTAAAACTTTTTGGACCTTATTGTTCATTAGATAACTTGTCTCTCAAAGTAAACTTCATCAGCACTTTCACTTGTATGGATTTTATGCTCGAAGACCCAAAAAGGGGAGTAGACTTCCTTTCCCCCCTTCCGCTTTGCTGAATTAAATGAATCAAAATAAACCGATCCTCCTCCTCACCTTTCAATCGGCTCAATGTACTGGAAAGGTAACCACTCGTGGCTGGATCAGAGGCTTTGCTCTACGGAGCTGTGTTGGTGCCTAGCTCACCTGAGCGCTTGGCTCTCCTCCCCCCCCCCACTTTCTGCGCCCGCCGTTACAGAGACAGGGACCGGAAATGGCAAGGTGCTGCCAGTGAGCAGCAGGACCCCAAGACACCCCAATACTCCTCTTGGGGCTTTTGAGGGAGACACATCGCCCTTGCGCTCTTCTACTCATCCTATCCTATATAATAATGTCCAAGTTGTCCCTGCGTCCAAGCTGTCCCGTGTGTCCCTGGGTCACTGCGCATGTGCCCCAGGGATACAGGGATTGGACAGCAGAGACTGCGCGTGCGCACTCTCCCCCCCCCCTGTGCCTCCTCCAACCGCCGCTCCCGCCGGACACCGCCTCACTGCAGGGCACGTCAGGGAAGCGAGGGTGGAGGCCGGCGAAAGCCTCCTCACAACCCTCCCTGGCCGTGAGGAGCGGCGGTTGGAGGAGGCAGGGGGGAGAGTGCGCGCGTCCTTCCTGTCGGCGGCTGGGGGAGAGGAACGGAGGAGGAGAACGCGGCGCTTTCTCCTCCTCCGTTCCTGTCCCCCTGCCGCCGACAGCAAGGACAGGTCCCAGGGTTCGGAGAAGCGCTGCGCAAGCGCTTCTCCGAACCCTGGGATGTCTTCTTCCTGTCGGCGGCTGCGGGAGAGGAATGGAGGAGGAGAACGCAGCACTTTCTCCTCCTCCGTTCCTGTCTCCCTGCCGCCGACAGCAAGGACAGGTCCCAGAGTTCGGAGAAGTGCTGTGCAAGCGCTTCTCCGAACCCTGGGATGTCTGCTTCCTGTCGGCGGCTGCGGGACAGGAACGGAGGAGGAGAACGCAGCACTTTGTCCTCCTCCGTTCCTGTCCCCCTGCCACCGACAGCAAGGACAGGTCCCAGGGTTCGGAGAAGCGCTGCGCAAGCGCTTCTCCGAACCCCAGGATTCTAGCGCCCGTTATTGAACGGGCTGAAAACCACTAGTTAAGCAATAATTTAATGCATTAGATTGATTTACAGATGTGCATAGCTCTAGCAAATTATGTCCAAAGTAGTTAAATGCTACAGACTCGCACTGAGGATCTATACAACTAAATATCGTATGTTTTCTGGAAAGGTGTAATAGGCGTTTAGGTGACGGATGCTGTGAAAAGAGTGCATGAGAGGACTTGTACAATGTTATGCCAATCTAGAAAGACAATTCCTAGGCTCCAAAAAGACTCGTATATGGGCCCATATATTGTTGTGTATTTATTTACCATTGTCTCGATTTGATTTCTTATACCTAATGTTGCTTTTTATGCTCCCAAACTACCCCAGGCAGCAGCTGGTGGTTCTGCAACAGCAATCTACCGTGTTTCTCCAAAAATAAGACACCGTCTTATATTTATTTTTCCTTAAAAAACAACAAAAAAACAACACGGTGGCTTATTTTCAGGGGATGTCTTTTTTATTAAGTATCACTAAGCCTATCACTAAGGGGACCCAGGTGGCGCTGTGGTTAAACCACAGAGCCTAGGGCTTGCTGATCAGAAGGTCGGTGGTTCGAATCCCTGTGACGGGGTGAGTTCCCGTTGCTTGGTCCCAGCTCCTGCCAACCTAGCAGTTCGAAAGCATGTCAAAATGCAAGTAGATAAATAGGAACCGCTATAGCGGGAAGGTAAACGGCGTTTCCATGTTGCTGCTCTGGTTTGCCAGAAGCGGCTTTGTCATGCTGGCCACATGACCTGGAAGCTATACGCCGGCTCCCTCGGCCAATAATGCAAGATGAGCGCGCAACCCCAGAGTCGGTCACGGCTGGACCTAATGGTCAGGGGTCCCTTTACCTTTACCTTAAGCCTATCACTGTGGCTTATTTTGGGGGTATGGCATATTTTGGGGGTATGGCTTATTTTCGGAGAAACACGGTAGCTGACCATTTGTGGTCATACCCAACTCATTTAAACTCAGAGTATAACCATTTAAAGTTCTGACCATAAAGCTGCCATATGGGTTTGAATAATGACCGTTCCCCACATAAAAGTGGAGGCACATTTTGCGCGGTCGCCCGCAGCCCCCTGGGATCCCTGGGGCAGCCCTGGAAGTTCGTAGGCCGGCACTGCCTTCCCGGACTGGACACTGGTGGTCTCCGCCCACACAGTTACCTGTCCAACCCAGCTCAGGGAGGCGTTGCCGGGGGGATTGGCCAGGTAGGAGGAGGTAACCTTACCTTGAACACGGCTGAAGCAGAGTCATTCCTGGGAAGCAGTAGACGGCTCCAGAAGCTTTCCCACCCTCCACTCCCCAAAATAAAAAAAATAAAATAATTATTGCATTGCAGGTTATTTTCTTCCACAGGTGTACATGCACGCAGGCGCTGCTACGACAAGGCTGCTGTTGAAGGGCCGGAAAGGAATTTTCCCTGCATTGGCAGGTTTCGCCTTTCCCATAGCAATTCATAGAATCATAGAATCATAGAGTTGGAAGAGACCACAAGGGTCATCCAGTCCAACCCCCTGCCAAGCAGGAAACACTTTGGCACAACTTTGTCTTTCGTCACAACTTTGGCAGATGCAGGCCTTGGGAGGAATCCTTTAGTCATAAATATGGGGGCGTGTGGTGGTGACCCCCGCCCCCATTGCAGCGGCAATAACAGGGTTCCTGTAAATGGGGCTAAGGGGGAGGCATTGACCATACACAATAGGCTGTCATTGCCCTCCCTCTCCAACGGCTGCGATCGAAGGGGGGGCGGGCTATCTGCTTGAACATATGTTCTCCAGAGCTAGCCCAACCCCCACAGCATGCTAGATAACCCTGAAATTACCCAGATCCCCGGCTGGGGGCTGGGAAGGATAAACGCCCAATGGCTGAGCCAAGGTCTCCCTACATCCAAATTCTTAATAAAGTTGTGGCCAATTTTAATCCCATAGAACGTGGTCTTGTGTCATCATTCTGCTCGGGGGCTGCCTGGGGGGTTTGGGGGACTCCGCCTGACCATGCAATATTGGAGTCAACTCTAGGGGGAGTGTTCATGTATCATGTGCTTCTGACCATTCTATCAGCAAAAACACTTCTGCTTGCTCCCTGGAAGGATTCCAAACTCTCGACCAACCTCCACATGGTATTATGGGGGTTCTGCTGACCCTCCAGAGAAGATATGAAGGATGTGCAGTTATGAGTGGGCACAGGAGAGGGGGAGAAAAGCCTGTTGCACTAGTGGGAGTCCCAGTGCTGAATTCTGAATGCTGAGTTGTTTGAATCCAGTCCTAAGATCTTAAAAGAAAACCAAAAAACCAGTGCTATGATGCAGTGTACATTTTATTAGGAATGAAGAAGACAGCATTTCGGTGAACAACAAGCAGGTTTGAACAGGGCAAAATGCAAAAGCTCATGTGGTTGAACAGCTTATTTATTTCTGAGAGAGGCGATGTATTTAAAGAACATTATTGCGCCTCTCCTTTACAGAAGGTCCCCAGTTACCCAGAAGTTCCGGTGCAACTGAGTGTGCTAATTTCATCGACAGAGAGAATAATTCCTGTGCTCTTTACTCTGCCATAGGAACATATGCCCCGAAGAGCTGTAGGCAAATAAATAAATAAACATCAGAGAGGAACATAAATAGTGGGGGCAAGTTTAGATAGCAAAGAGATGCATGAAAAACCTAGCTGGGCCTGATTCCCAGGGATGCTGAACATTTCCACAGCTCCCATTGGGACTGACTGGGAATGGGGTGCTCATCATAGATAAACTCAGGTGTAGCTGTTCTGCTGTTTATCTGGATCTGACTTCTTCTCGCTTCTCTTGATAGTCCATGTGACCTTACCAGGGGTTGTAACAGATGCTTCCTCTGTCTCCAACGAATCCATAGCGACTCCCAACTCCAAAACGAGATCCTCTAAGAGCACCAGCCCCAAGAGCACCAGCTCCGAGAGCACCAGCTCCAAGGAGCCCACTGCCCAAACCACCAGGGGAGCATGGAGCGTTTCCTCCCACGGCCACGGGCTCACAGCTAGCCGAGAGGATGGGTCCTGGGATGGTCACGATGGAGGCGGGTGGCTGGATCACGACCTCTGCTGGTGGAATCTGGTTGATGCATGAAGGGGCGACACCAGAAAGAATACCAAGGTTAGCAGAAGGGATGCCGGATCCAACCAGGGCACCGGAGCCATAGCCGTAGGTGTCGCCAAGGCCAAGGCCACCGAGACCACCAATGCCTCCAAGACCGGCCGATCCAAAACCAACGACTGGCGTGGAAGCGCAAGATGGGACAGCACAGGATGGTCCACAGGATGCCATGGCTGAGTGATGGAGGTGAGTCTGAAAGGACACAGGAAGGAGCAGAAACATTATTATAGGTAAGAAGTGCTACTATGCATTAAAGCCTAAGTTAGGTTACCCAATAGCCCATCTAGTCCAGCATTATCTTCTCACTGTGGTCTTCCTGATGTGGCAATGGGAGCCTTGTAAGTAGATCACAAGCACAAAAGCACCCATCTCCCTCCATTATTCAGAAGCATTGCTGCATTTGGCCATGGAGGCACAGCATAGGTGTCATGCCTAGTGGCCATTGAAGGTCTCATAGAAGCATTGTCCACAGTCATGGAAGCAATGTCCATACAATCTGTAGGAACAATTTAAGATAAGTTCTGCTGGATAAAACCAAATTCCCTTTTGGAGCAGTTTCTTCCTTTCATGTTGGCCAAACAGATGCCTGTCCCTATAAGTGGAAGGAATGCAAGGATTGGAGGAGTGGCAGGGAGGGATGTGGGGAGAGACAGCCTGACCATGAGTGTCTGCCTAGTTACTGTATACCAGGGATAATGAACTACATCCATCTATTCTAGATGTTCCCAGAGAACAGCTCCATCCTCCATGACCATCATGACTGCTGAGTGGGGCTGATGGAAGTTGCAGCCCAATAATATATGGAGGGCCACAGCCTCAACCAAAGAATAAGGCTGCAGCTGACAAATATCTTCATGTCTGAATTCAACTTCCATTATGCAAGAAACACCCATTCTGTGGACTGAACTAGCTCCAAGAATCACCATGCCATGCATATTTGTCAAAGCAAAACAGAGAAAAAGAGTTGGATGGAGACAGATATGTCTTAGAAAAGTGACAAATGGTCTTGCAAACCCTTTCCGGAGTCAGCTCTCTTACCTGCTTTTCCAAGCAACAGAAAGCTGAGAGATGTCGGAAGCTCTGGTGGAACTGATGGAAAAGCTCTCCAAGCCATGGGTTTATATAGTCTCAGCCTCACAGGTCTGTGGTTTCAGGACACAGCGGTGTGTGTCCCCCCCCTCCCGCTGCCCAAAGTCTTAATTAGCTGCCGACAAATTGCCTCATCAGCATCACACACCAGATTACTTTAATAATAGCCGTGAAGAGTTGGAGCAATTTGTCTTTAATGAAGCTGTTGTTGGATTCTCACAGTAACTGAACTGCACATTCCAACATGTTGACCTTGCTTCTCTCCCCACTGGGATAATGTTCCACCAGCTTCATTTTAGAACAAACAAAGTAGGAAAACGTTGCAAAGAGGCCATGTGGAGGCATCACTGAACACAAGCCACTCATCAGCATAACCCAGGAAGAGCCTGGCTGGATGGATTAGGCCATTAACCAAAGGCCCACCTAGCCCCACATCCAGCTGGTATACTCGCCAGCCAGATGCTTTCAATGGGCACAGTGGCTTTGTTATCCCTCTACTGTGGGCGGCACTATACATCTGAGTACCAGTTGCTGGTAATCACAAATGAGGAGGGTGCTATTGCACTCAGGTCCTGCTCAAAAGGCCATCTGGTTCAGCCCGGACCCTGAGGTCCACCTTCGAGGGCCTTCTGGTGGTTCCCTCACTGTGAGAAGTGAGGTTGCAGCGATCCAGGCAGAGGACCTTCCCGGTAGCGTTGCCCACCCTGTGGAATGCCCTCCCATCAGTTGTCAAGGAAATAAACATCTATCTGACTTTTAGAAGACATCTGAAGGCAGCCCTGTTTAGGGAAGCTTTTAATGTTTGATGTTTTGTTGTGCTTTTAATATTCTGTTGGAAACTGCCCAGAGTGGCTGGGGAAACCCAGCCAGATGGGTGGGGTATAAATAATTAAATTATGATCATTATCCGGCTGGCCACCGTGAAATGTTGGACTAGATGGACCACTGGCCTGATCCAGCAGAAACCAAGGCTCCATCCCTGAAGCCATCTCCAAACAGGACTGAGAGAGACCCCAGCCTGAAATCACGGAGAGCTGCTGTCGTCAGTGTAGAAAAGGGGCCAACAAACTTTTTCAGCAGGGGACCAGTACACTGTCTCCTGTGGGGGGGGGCAAACTATTTTGGGGAGGGAGGGGAATGATGCAAGAGCACCATGAGCCCCAGTAGCTGCTTACCTGTGTCTTGCGAGCGGCAGGGGCTGGCAGCAGCGGAGGGATGATGAGCAGCGCGTGAAAGGGCTCCAGAGAGGGGCTGCTTAAAATGGCGGCCGCTTGAGAGCCCGTTGCTGCTGGCACCAACAAAGCCCAGCCCCCTTCCCCTCTAAGTAGGGCGGGGAGGAGCCAGGAGGAGAGAGGGAGGAGCCACCGCCACCGCCGTGGGAGGGAGAGGGAAATAATGTGTGTGTTGGCGATCCAGGCGGCTATTCCCGGACCATCTGCGGGCCAGATCCAGAAGGCAATTAGGTCTGATCCGGCCCACGAGCCTTAGTTTTCCTACCCATGGTGTAGACAAAGCAGGTTGCGGAAGGGTTAACAAGACATCCCAGGGTTGGAGAGGCGGGTCAGTTTGGATGGCCACATGTGTGATTTCTGGGTGTGCTGTTGCTGGGGAAATTTGCATGTAGCAAATGATTGATTGACAGCCTAACCCTATATATGCTTAGCGAGCAGCTTTCAGTTCCACTTTTGCTGCTCACAACGAATCTCCTGCCCACCCTCCTCTAATTTTAGGTGTTTTTGCATTGACCTTGCTGCGCCTGTCATGGGGTCGCCTGTTTTGGATCAGGGGCCTGGTAGGAATTTTGCCACTTTGCTGATTGGCTGGTGCCAGGTGTTTTTTGCCTACTACGCTGCAATAAGTCACAACTTGTAAGGTTGGTGGTTAGGCATTGGTTCGAATTAATTGGTGGAGGGGTACGGATTTTGGCTGGGCCTGCCCCTCATGGTTGCTGCTGCCTTTAGGGGTGTTCCTTTAAAGGAAAAGGAATCCTGGGGCTATACAGTAGTTCGTGTATCCCCGGTAGGGGCCAGGGCCACACATGAGCATTGGAGAGCATCTGAGGGATGAGGTCAAGGGCTTGGGCCCCTGCCCCGATCTCTCCCAGAGGGTGGTTACCTACTGGCTCCCCTACTAGGCTAGTCAGATCTGTCCCAGGCGGGGGACAGATGGCAAGAACCAATGCCTAAGCAACCACTCACATCCAGTTGTATTTAAATAAAGTTGTGACCAAATTAATGCCAAAACCTTAAACTTAAAATATTGTGTGGGGTGTGAGTTATTGGGCGGGATGTCTTGGTACCTCTGCATGCAATATTGTATAGACAATACAATAGTATGGTTTGATATAAGGCAGTTTCCAAGGCCCTGAGTGTTTGCTGAACCCTGCTTTCAAGTTAAACATTTGAGGCAGATTCCTACCGCACAGTTTTATTAATTCTCATATTGATAAGTGACAGAGACTGAAACTGAGAATGATTCAACCTACCGCTGCATCTTGCATGGCTAAGCATCCCCTACCTTTCTTTGAGGTTTCCTAGAACAACAAATCAAACAAACAAGCACAGGATATTTGCTTCCTCAGAAGCTTGGCATTTTTTTCGGAGCCATTTTCCAAGATCAAAGTGCCCATCAAAGCAAACTTCTCATAGGCTGTTCATGCCAAGAAAGAAATGCCAGGCTGAGATTTAATAAGAACATGGCTTCAAGCCTAAGCTCCTGTTATGGAGTCCCAACACTCCACCATCTTTTCTAGTGACAGGTCGGATATTACATATTACACAATAAAGGCCTAATCTCTCATAAGTGTCCATGTAGCAAATTTGTGGAGTTTAATGAACACTTCAGCCCAGCTTCCCATAACAACATGGCCCATCTAGTCCAGCAGCCTGTTCTCACAGATGTCCCTTTTGAGAAACTCTCTCTCTCCTTCTTCTAAAGGAAGAGATATATTCACAATTCTTTTTGAATATCTCAAAAAGTATATTGTTGAGCTGGGGAAAATGGGGCAAGCAAAATGATCAGGGGGCTGGAACAACTTTCCTAATGCTGATACTTTCATTGCTTGCCACTCTTTAGAACAGGCATCGGCAAACTCGGCCCTCCAGATGTTTTGGGACTACAACTCCAGTCATCCCTAGCTAAGAAGACCAGTGGTCAGGGATGATGGGAGCTGTAGTCCCAAAACATCTGGAGGGCCGAGTTTGCCGATGCCTGGTTTAGAACAAGTAACAGTGAATGAAACAATTTGGTGGAATGATGACAGAGTGGATAGAGAGGAGTTTTTCTTCCCAACCACATTCACAGCACTATGATACCACATAGTCATTGCTCCCCACCAAAGAATTCTGGGAGCTGTAGTTTCTAAAGGGTGCTGGGAGTTGCTAGGAGATCCCCTATTCCACTTCCAGAGCTCAAATTACCAATGTTCCACGAGGAGAGGGATTTTTTAAAATCAATTTTGTTAAACGTTTTCAACTTATAATACAATAAAAACCAAACAAAGGTAATATCTAAAGAGAGCAAAATAAGAAAAAGAAAAAGAGGGAGGAGGAGAGAAAAAAGAAACACACCTACACAAACACAAAATTTTATATTTTATTGGCAGATGGTGGGCAGGAAACGATGCCTTATGAGGAACGGCTTAGGGAGCTGGGTATGTTTAGCCTGGAGAAGAGAAGATTAAGGGGTGATATGATAACCATGTTCAAATATATAAAAGGATGTGATATAGAGGAGGGAGAAAGGTTGTTTTCTGCTGCTCCAGAGAAGCGGACACGGAGCAATGGATTCAAACTACAAGAAAGAAAATTCCACCTAAACATTAGGAAGAACTTCCTGACAGTAAGAGCTGTTCGGCAGTGGAATTTGCTGCCAAGGAGTGTGGTGGAGTCTCCTTCTTTGGAGGTCTTTAAGCAGAGGCTTGACAGCCATCTGTCAGGAATGCTTAGATGGTGTTTCCTGATTGGCAGGGGGTTGGACTGGATGGCCCTTGTGGTCTCTTCCAACTCTATGATTCTAGGATTCTATTATTCTGTCTTAATCTTCAATTCACAGAGATCCACGTCTTCCCAGCTCCCACTTGGGACAGCTCCCAACTTTCTCAGCCTCACACCCTGAGAAAAACCACTCTATTCTGTCTCTCCCACAGATCTGAAGAGGGATTGATTGTTACAACACCCTGAAAAGTGTAGCTTTGAATTTAGTAAAGGATGATTGAAATAGGAATATAGGAAGCTGCATTATGCTGAGTCAGACCATTGGTCCACCCAGTTCAGTGCTGTTTACACTGACTGGCAGTGCCTCTCCAGGTCTTCAGACAGGAAGACTTTCCCAGCCCTACCTGGAGATGCCAAGAATTGGGACCTCATGAATGCAAGACATTGACTGTGGAAGTGGACAGTAGGTTGAGACCGTGAATCTTTTGGAGGGATGAAGCCCAAGGTGATAAATAAGAACACATAGGAACTGTTTAAGTTAAAACAGGGGCAAGGAATCTATGGGGCTCACCTAATGTGGTTGCACTCTAACTCCCATCAGCCCTAGCCAGCACTGCCAATTATTGGGAATGATGGGAGTTTTTGTTTCAATTTCTTTCTTTCATTCATTTTATTTAGATTAGCTTGGTTTTCGTTGTATTATGTTGAAAAGTTTCAATACAAATTCTTAAAACACACACAAAATCAACAGCTCAAAATGCTATGCATGCAGGGCCGGCTCTAGGCCTGGGCTGGGTGGTGCAATGGTCCAGGGCGCCTGGCTACCAGGGGCACCAAACTCCAGGTGCTAGTGGGCAGTCAGCGCCGCCAGCCGTGCACACTCACATTGTGCACGCTGCACATTCCTGCCCAGGCCGCTGCCACCACTTGAGATCCCCCTCGATGACAGGCGACCCAGTGCCCCACTAACCAAGCCACTCCTGCCGTCCGCTGCAGGGAGGATGAGGAGGGGGGCGCGCTGCCATTTCCTGTCCACCACCTGCCGGGAAGCTCGGCTGCAGCTTTTGCTACCGCCCCTGCTGCTCGCCACCTTGCTGTGCTGTGGCATGCGCTGCTCCTCAGGTAAGAACCGCAGCCTGGCGGGTATCTTGGCTGCACACTTTTGCGCCCAGTCTGGAGACCGAGGGAACCCCGCGAGGCGGGAAAGAGCAGGCGGAAGAAAATCCCCGCACAATATTCTCGAGGGTTGGTGGAGAGAAGCCCCTCCTCGTGGCGTGGTGTAAGTTTCTAGGGGGGTGGGGTGGTGGTTTTTTTGGTTGGCAGATGGTGGGCAGGAAATGCCGGCACGCCCCCCTCCTCATCCTCCCTGCAGCGGATGGCAAAGTTGCAGCGGCAAGTGCAGAGGTGGGCGGGCGCCTCTCCTCCTCTGGGCACTTCCCAGGCGCTCGGTCCCCGTCGCCGCCACCACCGCAGCACCAATGACAACGGAGCGGCAACAGGTCTGGCGCATCGTGAGGTGCAGCTTCTTGAACGAAGTGTGTGTGCGCTCGTCCCCAAAGCAGTGTATGGCTCCGGCTTTCCGGCTGGGAAAGGGGGGTGGGTGGGGCGCCGGCGGGATCTCTGAACCACGGCGCTGGATAGGCTTAAGACGGCCCTGTATGCATGTTTTCTCACAAATAAGTCCCACTAAGACCATCAGTTGTAAATGTAGGGCATCAAGTCACTAGGCATGATGCTAAAATATTAATGAAGATTCCCAGAGAGAAGACAGAGAGAACATGAAAAGACAATCTGAGTAATTTGTTATAATAAGCTGGGGACAGCATAGTCCTTGGCCCTGACACCACTGAAACTATTAAAGTAATTTTGCACATGATGAAATCAGCAGTTCTTGAGGGCGGATCTTGAGAGCAAAGAAACGTCATTGAGCAGGGATGCCACGGATACAGTATAAAAAGCCCTCACCTGTCCAGAGTCCTCCAACAGCTTCACTGATCAGCTTCTCTTGGCTTCACTTCTCCAGGTAAGTTTCACTTGTCCAGGTCATCTTGGTAGCTTTGACCAGCTTGAATTACAAGAGCTAAGATTTGGGTAGAATGCAAAGCAGCTCAGCAATGCAACCAATGAGCCAGGCCCTGTTGGCTGTGTTCCTCAGCTATGCTCCATGTGCCAAAGGCAGTGGTGCTTCTGAATAACACTGGAGTGGCAGGAAACTTCAGGTAGAGAGTTTGCTGTTGCATTCAGGTCCTGCTTGAGAGTTTCCCAGAGTCATCAGGCTGGCCACCGTGATGACAGGGTGAAGGACTAGATGGGCCTTTAGCCTGATCCAGCAATATCTGAAGGGCCACAGCTTCTCCATACATTACTTACAGGCACTCTCACCTCTCTACATGGAAGGGTTGCCACCTCTGCTTTCTTCTTTTAGGATTATAAATACACATTTTGATGACATTTAAACAGATGTTCTGTATTGTGGTGATGGTAGGGCTCCATATCTCCCAAAACTCCTGAACATTGCAGCACTTCTTGTCTACAATTTTGCTTCTGCTCCCTTTTGTGCCCTTTCAGACTCACCTCCATCACTCAGCCATGGCCTCCTGTGGACCATCCTGTGCTGTCCCATCTTGTGCTTCCACGCCAGTCGTTGGTTTTGGATCGGCCGGTCTTGGAGGCATTGGTGGTCTCGGTGGCCTTGGTCTTGGCGACACCTACGGCTATGGCTCCGGCGCCCTGGTTGGATCTGGCATTCCTTCTGCTAGTCTTGGTATTCTTTCTGGTGTTGCCCCTTCATGCATCAACCAGATCCCACCAGCAGAGGTCGTGATCCAGCCACCAGCCTGCATTGTGACCATCCCAGGACCCATCCTCTCGGCTAGCTGTGAGCCCGTGGCCGTGGGAGGAAACGCTCCATGCTCCCCTGGTGGTTTGGGCAGTGGGCTCCTTGGAGCCGGTTCTCTTGGAGCCGGTGCTCTCGGAGCTGGTGCTCTCGGAGCTGGTGCTCTTAGAGGATCTCGTTTTGGAGTTGGGGGCCGCTATGGATTCGTTGGAGACAGAGGAAGCATCTGTTACAGCCCCTGGTAAGGTCACATGGACTATCAAGTAGCGAGAAGAAGTCAGATCCAGATAAGTTTAGCTATGATGAGCACCCCAATCCCAGTCAGTCCCAATGGGAGCTGGGGGAATGTTCATCATTCCTGGGAATCAGGCCCAGCTAGGTTTTTCATGCATCTCTTTGCTATCTAAACTTGCTCTCACTATTTATGTTCCTCTCTGATGTTTATTTATTTATTTGCCTACAGCTCTTCGGGGCACATGTTCCTATGGCAGAGTAAAGAGCACATGAATTATTCTCTCTGTCGATGAAATTAGCACACTCAGTTGCACCGGAACTTCTGGGTAACTGGGGACCTTCTGTAAAGGAGAGGAGCTATAATGTTCTTTAAATACATCGCCTCTCTCAGAAATAAATAAGCTGTTCAATCACATGAGCTTTCTGCATTTTGCCCTGTTCAAACCTGATTGTTGTTCACCGAAATGCTGTCTTCTTCATTCCTAATAAAATTTACACTGCATCATAGCACTGGTTTTTTTGTTTTCTTTTAAGATCTTAGGACTGGATTCAAACAACCCAGCATTCAGAATTCAGCACTGGGACTCCCACTAGTGCAACAGGGCTTCCCCCCCCCTCTCCTGTGCCCCCTCATAACTGCATGTCCTTCATATCGTCTCTGGAGGGTCAGCAGAACCCCCATAATACCATGTGGAGGTTGGTGGAGAGTGTGGCCTCCTTCCAGAGAGCAAGCAGAAGTGTTTTTGCTGATAGAATGGTCAGAAGCACATGATACATGAACACTTTCCCTAGAGTTGACTCCAATATTATTCAAGCCCATGAGAACAACGGCATATGGCAGTTTTATGGTCAGAACTTTAAATGGTTACACTCTGAGTTTAAATGAGTTGGGATTGACCCACAAATGGTCAGCTAGATTGCTGTTGCAATCTATTTTGGGAGCATAAAAAGCAACATTAGGTATAATAAATTAATCAAGACAATGGTAAATAAATACACAACAATATATGGGCCCATATAAGAGTCTTTTTGGAGCCTGGGAATTGTCTTTCTAGATTGGTATAACTTTGTACTAGTCCTCTCACGCACTCTTTTCACAGCATCAGTCACCTAAACTCCTATTACACCTTTCCAGAAACCATACGATATTTAATCGTATAGAACTGCAGTGCGAGTCTGTAGCATTTAACTACTTTGGGCATAGTTTGCCAGAGCTATGCACGTCTGTAAATCTATCTAATATATTAAATTATTGCTTAATTTAATATATTAATAATTTAATATATTAAATAATTTAATATATTAAATTATTGCTTAATGTGAGACGAACCCCACTGGTTTTGGCTAGTGGCTCATCTAGGCTGTCTTACAGATATAACGGTGTCCGATCAGGTGTTCCCCCAGAAGCCCACAGTTAAGGAAGGGATTCAGCTCAATGGTAGGTTTTGCTCCTAAGGTCTTTACATTTGTAGAGACTTTAGCAAAGAGACTTATGTAAAAGTATATTCGAGAACATAATACTGGTGGGAAAATTATAAAACAAATCACGTTAGTTAAAAATTATTGTGTTTTGGATCTTGCCAAGTGTTTAAAAAACATAAACGGCAGGTGGTAAAAAATACAGAAGACTGTGGTCTTATATGATTTTCATTTCACTGCTTCCAAACTTTTCCGGGCTCGTAAACAATTTCATACTAAAATAATCCCAAGTCAGTCTTTTGCATGTGGAGACCTTTCAACCACCCCCAAGAAATAAATTCAGACAAGACTCAAATTTTTGGTTTGGTTTTTGGCAGAATTTAGGCCACAACTTTATTGATTATGATCAAGTGAGTGGTTGCATAGGCTCTGTTTTGACTAGTTACCTGCACCCTTGCAGGCAGCGCTGACTCTGGGCACCAACCATAAGTCAGCCTCGGGTGAACACCTGGGACAGTGGCAAGCAGGAGCCCTGCTTGGCTTCCACCCAGATGAGCCCTGGACTCAGGCTCCGGGCACAACCCTGCACGGGGAAGGCCAACCATGAGTCCATGGATTCCTTCTTAAAGGAATATCCAACGCATAGGGATGGCTAGGCATCCTGCCACCCCTATCACCTGAACCAGAGCCTATCCGCAACCTTACAAGTTGTGACAATTTGCTACGTGGCAGGTGAAACCCAAGGGGCACCAGCCAATCAGCCAAGTGGGGAACATTCCTGCCGTGCCCCTGTCCCAACGACAGGCGACACATGACGGCATAGCAAGATGAAGTGCAAGCCCTAAATATAGGGAGAGGTGGGTGGGTGTTCCGATGCACTGAGCCCGAAAGAGGAAGCTCAGGGACATGTGCATCGGTTAAATAGTAGTCCCTCAATCACTTTGACTGGCATCCCTCAGGCCCAATTGCTCCCGAGATCGAGGGACCACCAATAGGGTGTTGTGGCCGCTCCAATGTTCCCACCCACAACACAAGGTCTGGTTGTCAGGTCCCACCACAACACGTGCCCTCTTGTTAGGGAGGACCCAATTAAAGTGATTAATGTATGACTACAGGCAGTGGCGGAGGAACCTTCTCCGGCATCCGGAGCGGGACTCCGAGGGGCGGGGCAAACTGCCCAGTGGAAAACGTGCGACGTCTGTACCTAGTGTGCATGTGCAGCATCCTGTATGGAGTGCGCACACGCAGCAGCCAGTGCAGTTGGACCAGGATCGGTCTGATATGCTCAAACTGTCTAGCTCCAGAGAGCAACCTGGCCGCTGAATTCTGCACTTGCTGAAGTTTCTAAACTATCTTCAGAGGCAGCCCTACGTATAACACATTGCAGTAATCTAACCTTGAGATTACCAGAGCATAGACAACAGTAGTTAGGCTATCCCTGTCCAGATAGAGGCGTAGCTGGGACACCAGCCAAAGCTGATGGAAGGCACTCTGGGCCACTGAGGCCACCTGAGCCTCGAGCAACAGCATAGGATCTAGGTGTACCCCCAAGCAATGAACCTGCTCCTTCAGAGGAAGTATAACTCCATCAAGAGCAGAAGATCCGATCTCTCACCCATCTGGTCTAGGGAACCACCCACTAACAGTGCCTGAGTCTTATCTAAATTGAGCTTTAGTTTGTTGGGTCTCATCCAGTCTACTACTGAAGGAAGACAGTGGCCCAGCACTGCCTCCCCTAAAGGAGAAATAGAGCTGAGTGTCATCAGCATACTGCTGACAACGTACTCCAATACTCTGGATAAACCCACCCAGCGGTTTCATGTAGATGTTAAACAATGTAGGAGTAGGATTGAGCCCTGCAGAACCCCACATTGAAGGTTCTATGCATAGCTGCCAAGTACCCCGTTTTCCCCGGGAAACCCCCGTTTTTACTTACCTTTTCCCGGTGGTCCCCCGTATCACTCCGTCTCCCGTTTTTCTCTGTTATTTTCTCCTGCCGGTGGCCATTTTTTCTGATTTGCCCTTCTATGGGCACCAAAAATGGCCGCCACCGACTTCAAAAGTCACATCTATGCATGACCGGAAGTGCGTAGACGCGACTTCCGGTGTCGGCGGTGGCCATTTTTGGTGCCCATAGATGGACGGGGCGACACCGGAAGTTGTGTCGATGCACTTCCGGTCATGCGTAGAAGCTACTTTTGAAGCCGGCGGTGGCCATTTTTGGTGCCCATAGAAGGGCAAAGCGACACCAGAAGTTACGTCGACGCAACCTCCGGTGTCACACGGCTGCCGGTCCCGGATTCTTCAGTCCGGGACTTGGAAGGTAAGGTTCTATGAGGCTGAAAAACATTCCCCAATTAACACCCTCTGGGAACGACCATCCAAGTAGGCCTGGAACCAGCGCAAAACGGTGTCACCCACCCCTAGTCTGGAGAGTCCCTCTAGAAGGTTACCATGGTCAATGGTATTGAAAGCTGCTGAGAGGTCAAGAAGTACTAACAGGGACATGTATCCCTTCTCTCTCTCTCTCTCTCTCTCTCTCCCTGCCCAGTTGAGAAAACAGGATCCAGATGCATTGGGCCAGTGACACGTTGGGGCAGAACCATGGTTGTCATGGCAGCCATGAAGTCCTGAGCCACGCCAACCTAGGCATGGTTGTTGAAGTCCCCCAGAACCAGCAGTCTAGGCCTCCTCAACCCTGCCTCCGAAACCAGCTCCATCAGCTCAGGCAGGGAGACCGCTAGTCGGTTAGGTGGGCAGTAAATCAGCAGAATCCATAATCTGTCTTGATTGCCCAGTGCTAAGGACACATGCTCTAGATCCTACCCAAATTGAACAGAGAGCTGGGATGGAGAGAAGAAGGGAGGAAGAGAAGCTCTATAGACCACAGCAGCAACTTCCACTCCTTGACCGCCAACTCTGCCATGGTGCTACGCCGAATACCCACGTGGGCACAACTGGGTGAGACCAGATACACCCTGCTCTCCCGGGTCTTAGTGAAACAGCCCAGATTGGCCTCCTCACCCACAATCCAGCCATAGATAAGGGTGGCCTTACCATGAGCTGACCTGGTACTCAGCAGCAGAAGGAGCTGCAGACCCGAAGGCTGGCTGATAGGACAACCACAGTTCCCCATGTTGGAGGAAGGGCTGGCGCATGCATAGCTGCCAAGTTCTCCCCTTTTTTAAGGGAAATTCCCTTATGCTGAATAGGCTTCCTCGCGAGAAAAGGGAAAACTTGGCAGCTATGGGCACATGGCACAGCCAGTAACTTACGTAGCCTGTGCCTTCTTCCACACCATACTTCCCCCTACACTGAACCACTGTAAATCACTTTTTCTTTATCAATGGGATCTCTATGTGGATTTTTAAAATATTCTTTTTAAGCGATGCTCGTGAAGTGTGATTGAGACTGAACAGGTGGTGGAGGGGACTAGGTGGATCCAACTTCCCACAATTAATTATACTCTCAACCACCGATCAACCAGCTTTATTGATTAAATTCCAAAGGAAGAAAGTGTGTCAAGCCTTCCAACTCCCTCCTCAAGCGCTGTGCACTTTTCTGGGAAGGAGATAGAATTGCCCTGACCACCTAGGAGAAAGGGAATGGGAACCTCAGAAGCTACGTTGGAGCCAGGAAAGTCTTCGATGGTGCCATTGCTCTGAAAAATGTTGGGGATCCCCTCTGTAATGTACCCCACCTATGCCGTGTCATGTAAGGATTCTAGAAACTCCCTAAAATGTGCCCCAATCCTCCCAAGAATGCTCCAGAAATGGATGGCCTTGATTGGAATCCAATTCTCTTCACATTAATCCATCTTTAAGGAAGAAAAGAGTCTAAATGCTAAAGCAGAACAGGAAACCAGAGCTAGGATGCCGTGTAAGTTTTATTAGGAATGCGGGGGTGGGGGGAGATACATAATTGAACAAATTCTCAAGAAGTTGGTTATTTTTTTGAAAAGGACAAATCTGAAGAAATATACATAAATTGTCTCTGTATTGCAAATCTTGTCCCAGAAGGAGATCAGTTCTATTTGTGGGATTTATAAAACTTTCCCCACCTCTGCCATTTTCACAGAGGTACCAAACTGACTGGGCATAAATTCCAGGGGCAGAGTTCCTTGTCCATACTGTTTCTGTTCTTCACTATGCTGGAGGGGAGCGAAAGAGGTGTACATACAATAAATAAAAGCCAAGGGAGGGGAAAGCACATAAACAGTGGGATAGAGGGGGATTATGTTAAGATGAGAAATGGATGCATGAAAGACAGCCATGGGTCAGATTTGCAGGCTTGCTGGACACCCCCAGTGTCCAGTGGCTTCATCAGGAATTGAGGATGCTCAGCATATCTTAAGCCCAGGCTTGAACGTTTTGCAGTGGATATTCTTCTCCCTAATAAACCTTCCATGTTAACTTAGCAGGGGCTGTAACAGATGCTTCCTCTGTTTCCAACGAATCCATAGCGACCCCCAACTCCAAAACGAGATCCTCTAAGAGCACCAGCTCCAAGAGCACCGGCTCCAAGAGCACCGGCTCCAAGGAGCCCACTGCCCAAACCACCAGGGGAGCATGGAGCGTTTCCTCCCACGGCCACGGGCTCACAGCTAGCCGAGAGGATGGGTCCTGGGATGGTCACAATGCAGGCAGGTGGCTGGATCACGACCTCTGCTGGTGGGATCTGGTTGATGCATGAAGGGGCGACACCAGAAAGAATACCAAGACTAGCAGAAGGGATGCCGGATCCAACCAGGGCGCCGGAGCCATAGCCGTAGGTGTCGCCAAGGCCAAGGCCACCGAGACCACCAATGCCTCCAAGACCGGCCGATCCAAAACCAACGACTGGCGTGGAAGCACAAGATGGGACAGCACAGGATGGTCCACAGAATGGCATGGCTGAGTGATGGAGGTGAGTCTGAAAGGACACAGGAGGGAGCAGAAACATAGACAGGTGTTGCAGTGTTTCAAGGGCAATGGGAGATATTTAGCCTCACCTTTACAATGCAAGAAATCTTTTTAAATTTTATCATAATGTGTCTTCATATTACTAAAAGAAGATATACATTTTATTGTGCCTTAAAGCAGGGATGGGGACCTTCCTATGTACAAATATCCAAGTACCTCTAATTCAAGTTTGGAGATCCTCCGGATGTTGTGAACTACTGCTTCCCATCTTCCCTGATCACTGTTCATACCAGAACAGTGCTGGTATGACTGCTGAGACTTGGAGGCTGGTGGGTAACTGGTGTCAGGCAGATGCCAGCAACTCCCACGGCCAGTTGCCCAGGAAAATTCAAAGACAAGGAATGCTTCTTACCACCTGCTTTTTATTCAATATTCACAGAGAGTCTTTGGAACCCAGCCTCTTGGATAATGGTGATGTCCCGCATGAATCTCCACCCCCTCCCGCCTCTCCCACTTCCTCGTTCTTCACTTCTACATATGCTGCTATGTACCCTCTGCCTTTGAGCTCTTTGCTCTCTTACATAGAAGGCTTGCCAGGTTCGGGGGGGGGGCTTGGAATGCTTCCTAAATAGACTGTGTCCATCAGCTGTCATCCCCCTGGTGCTCCCCCCTATTATTCCCCAGCTTTCCCCCTCATCTGCCTCTGAGCTGTGACCTCCCTCAAACCGCTGTCTGAACTGTCTTCCTCTTCTCTGAAAGGGTCAGGCTAGGGAGTCGGTCTCTACCATTCTTCCTCTGCCCAGCCCCTGACATCTGGAGCGTCACAGGTTTTGTGTCACTAGATGCAGTGCTATGGTGCAGAGCAGGCAATTCCCACAGCTTGCATAAGAAAAACCCTGCTGGATAAGACCAAAGGCCCATTTCATCCAGCATCCTGCTCTCATGGTGGCAGACACATATCCCTGGAGTCCAAGGAAAGCCAGACTGGACAACTGGCAGTGATGGATGTGTTGAGAAAGAGTGTCAGCCTGGTGACATTATACCAGGGATGGGGAACTTGTGGTCATCCAGAGATTCCTAGACTACAGATCCCCTCAGCCCTGACCCTCAGCCCTGCTTACTGGGGCTGATGGGAGTTTCAGTCCAACAACAACTGGGTGGCCATTGTGTCCCCATCCACAGCTCATCCAAGCATCCAGCCAACAGCTAATAAGCCTCTTAATGTTTACTGTAGATTCGCCTTCCCTTTTCTGAGGGATGCACACTCTGTGGCTTGAACTGGCTCTAAGATTCAGCATGCTATCCATATTTTAAGGGGGAAAACCCAGAGGAAATGAAACAGGAAGACAAAGATACATTGAAAAGGCAAAATGAAAGAATTCCTTCCAGAAGCACCTTAGAGACCAACTAAGTTTGTCATTGGTATGAGCTTTCATGTGCATGCACACAAGTAATGTTATCGCAAACCCTTCTGAAGTCAGCCCTCTTACCTGCTTTTCCAAGCAACAGGAAGCTGAGAGATGTCTGAAGCTCTGGTGGAACTGATGGAAAAGCTCTCCATGCCATAGGCTTATATACTCTAAGCCTCACAGGTCTGTGGTTTTGGGACACAGGATCTTTCCCCTCCTGCCCAAAGTCTTAATTAGCTGCCAACAAATTGCCTCATCAGCATCACACACCAAATTACTTTAATAATAGCCGTAAAGAGTATGAGCAAATTGTATTTAATGAAACTGTTGCTGGATTCTCACATTAACTGCACTGCACATTCCAACATGCTGATCTCCCTTCTCCCCCACTGGGAAAATGTTCCACCAACTTCAATTTACATCAAAGGCGAAAAGGGAAGCTTTGCAAAGAGCCCTCACGAGGAGGCATCCCTTGATACATGCCATTGATCATCATAACCCAAAATACCTGAGCCAAAGACCAATCCTTCATCAGGTCTCACACAGGCCAACGGATTAACAACATAGGTCACTTCCTGGTTCATATGGACAAGCCTCAACGTACATCACAACATACAAACACAACGTACATCAGGAGACTTACTGTAGTTTGGTCAGAATCGAGGATACACTTCCGGAGCTAACACGAAATACATTACCTCTGGTCAGGGCCATCTTAAGAATATCCAGCGCCCTGGTGCAAAGCTCCCTCCAGTGCCCCCACCATTTCCCAGAGTTTTTTAGGGAGGACAGTGCTGCTGGCGGGGCTGGAGGAGGCGGTCAGTGGCTGGAGGGCGGCTCCTCCAGCGGGGAAGAGCTCTGGGGAAGAGGCAGAGGCTGGACGCGGCGCCTCCCGGCTCAGCTGGCCAGTTTGTGTTGCGGTGGCCATGGCAGACAGAAGCTCCGGGCTCAGCGCTGATTTGGCACAGCATGGCTCCGCCTCCGCCTCTTCCCTGACGCCCTCCAGAACTTGGCGCCCTGGCGCCCGGCGCCCCTAGCCTCTATAGGTAAGATGCCCCTGCCTCTGGTAAATAAGCCACCACAGTCGCTAGAGGACCATTAAACTTTCTGTCCTGGGCTTTTTAGACTCATCTACTCATGTACTATCTGAAACCAAAGGGGCAAATTGGTCACCAGAGGTGTTCCCTGCCCCCAGCTCTCGTACCCAATTAAATGACCCATCTAGTACAACATCCTGTTCTCACACTGGCCAACAAGATGCCTGGGATAAACCTGAATGCAGGGTCATTTTATAGCCCAGTCACTGTTTTCTGCTCTTTTAGATGTGGCAGGTATATTGTGTTGAGGAAAAACAACAACCCTGGGATGCCATCTTTCAGGACGATGCTCTAGTGCAGGTCACAGGTGACCCATGAAAGATTGCAGCTGGGGAAAAAATGTTTTTCGCGAGGTGAGATGGTGGTGATAGATCACACAAGATCACAGTGCCCAAAATAGCATGCAAGCAGAAGGCCCCAGGTTCAGTCTTTGAAGGGAGGGCTTGGGAGAGAAATCCTGGAGAGCTGTAGTCGGTCTGTGTAGAGAATACTGAGCTAGATGGATCAATAGATGGTGGCTCCAGTCCTACTTGGATAGTTGTTCCCAGAGGTTGTTGCTTGGGGAGTTCTTCTCAGCCCTGTGGAACCTTCAGTGTGGGGTTCCTCAGGGCTCAATCCTATCCCCCATGTTGCCTAACATCTACATCAGTGTTTCTCAACCTTGGGTCCCTAGCTGTTGTTGGGCCTACAACTCCCATCACCCTTGGCTACTGGACTTGCTAGCTAGGGATGATGGGAATTGTAGTCCAGCAACAGCTGGGGACCCAAGGTTGAGAAACACTGATCTACATGAAACCACTGGGTGGGATTATCCGGAGGTTCAGAGTATGCTGCCAGCAGTATGCTGATGACACTCAGCTCTATTTCTCCTTTATATCTTCAGGTGAGACAGTGGAAGTGCTGGACCAGTGTCTTGCTTCAGTAATAGACTGGATGAGAGCCAACAAACTGAAGCTCAATCCAGATGAGACTGAGGCACTGTTAATGGGTGATTCCATAGACCGTATGGGTGGGAGATCGCCCGCTCATGATGGGGTTACACTGTTTCTGAAGGGATAGGTTCGTAGTTTGGGGTTACTCCTGGATCTTTTGCTGTTGCTCAAGACAGGTGGCCTCAATGGCCCAGAGTGCCTTCCATCAGCTTCAGCTGGTGGCCCAGTTGTGCCCCTATCTGGACAGGGATAGCCTAACTACTGTTTTCTGTGCTCTGGCAACCAATTTAAAGTGCTGGTTTTGACCTATAAAGCCTTAAACAGCTCAGGACCGCAATACCTCAAGGACTGCCTCTTTCCATATGAACCTACACGGACCCTCAGATCATCTTCTGATGCCCTTCTTTGTGTGCCTCTCCTTGAGAGGTCTGGAGGGTGGCAGCACAAGAACGGGCCTTCTCTGCAGTGGCTCCCTGATTGTGGAATGCTCTCCCCAGGGAAGTTCACCTGGCGCTTTCATTATACACCTTTACGCACCAGGCAAAAATGTTCCTTTTTAACCAGGCCTTCGGTTGACCTGGTTGACATCCTATACCCTTTTTAAATGTGGTTCTTTTGGGGGCAGGGGGTGTTATTGAGTTGTTGTTTTTATTTTGTTTATATATATTGTGGTTTTTATGTTGATCTTTTCTGTGGACCGCCCTGAGACCTCTAGGTATAGGGTGGTATATAAATTCAATGAAGAAGAAGGACTCACCTGGAGTACTGTGTCCAGTTCTGGGCACCACAGTTCAAGAAGGATACTGACAAGCTGGAACATGTCCAGAAGAGGGCAACCAAAATGGTCAAAGGCCTGGAAACGATGCCTTATGAGGAACAGGTTAGGGAGTTGGAAATGTTTAGCTTGGAGAAGAGAAGGTTAAGGGGTGATATGATAGCCATGTTCAAATATATGTATAAGGATGTCATATAGAGGAGAGAGAGAGGTTGTTTTCTGCTGCTCCAGAGAAGTGGACACGGAGCCATGGATTCAAACTACAAGAAAGAAGATTCCACCTAAACCACCTAAACATTAGGAATAACTTCCTGACATTAAGAGCTGTTCGACAGTGGAACTTGCTGCCAAGGAGTGTGGTGGAGTCTCCTTCTTTGGAGGTCTTTAAGCGGAGGCTTGACAGGCATATGTCAAGAATGCTTTGATGGTGTTTCCTGCTTGGTAGGGGGTTGGACTGGATGGCTCTTGTGGTCTCTTCCAACTCTATGATTCAAAGAAGAAGAAGAAGAAGAAGAAGAAGAAGAAGAAGAAGAAGAAGAAGAAGAAGAAGAAGAAGAAGAAGAAGAAGAAGAAGAAGAAGAGTATGGGTGGGTAAAAGGCAGTATCTAAGGCCCAGAATGTTTGTTAAACCCTGTTTTTAAGCGGGCATTTCTAGTAGGTTTCCACCCACCGGTGGTCTTTTTAAAGTCCACTTTTACAACTGAACTGCATCTCTGCATCTGGCTAAGCATCCTTTACCATTCTTTGGGGTTTCCCGAAACAACAAAACAAACAAAGAAACAAACACAGGATATTTGTTGCCTCGGAAGCTTGGCATTTTTTGGAGCCATTTTCCAAGATCAAAGTGCCCATCAAAGCAGACGTCATCTGGGATGTTCATGCCAGGAACTAAATGCCAGGCTGGAATTTAATAAGAACATGTCTGCCAGCCTAAGCTCATGTTATGGACTCCCAGGCTGACACTTCCACCAGCCTTTCTGGTGACAGGACAGATATTACCATATTATATAGATTTACTTTAACAAACCACAAAATAAAGGCCTAATTTCCTGGAGGAGTCCTTGTAGCCTATTTGTAGAGTTTAATTAACACTTGGATTAGTGTCTTCAGCCAATGACTTATTTTCCCCCCTTCTTTGAAGAAAGCGACGTATTCATTTGTCTATAGCTCTGTTTGAAAAAAGAAGACGAATAGAATATTGTTATAAAAAAGAAAGAAAATCTCCAAAACGAGATTGTTGAACGGGGTAAAAGTGCAGAGAGCAGGCAACCAACATGATCAGGGGACTGCAACAACTCCCTTTACTGGGAACATTTGTATTGCTTGCTACTTTTTAGTTTAGAAAAATCTAAAAGTGAGTAAAAGAAGAGGGAGCAGCAGACGGGACCTGAGTAAAATGACACATGGTGTTGAGAGATTGTACTGAGAGACATTTTTCTCCCTGGCCAAATTAAGGCCATATATTTAAAGCTCTAGGATACCACTTTAAACAGACATGACCTCCAGCAAAGAATTCTGGGAGCTGTAGTTTGTTTAAGGTTGTTTGTTGTTAGGAGGGATGTTGTTAGGAGACCCCTTCCATTCCCCCTCACAATGCTGTGATTCCAGTGCTCCCTGTGCAGAGGGATTTATTGCAAATTGTAGCTCTCTGGCCTTGGAGCTGTAGTCCTTCACTGGCCCCAAGGAAAGCAATATAAATTGGGAGTCAAAGTGCAGGCTTATACGCCTGCCCCCACCCCTAAGTGTCCCTATTTTCCAGGGACAGTCCTGGCATTGCAAAAGCCATATCGGCTTCTGAATTGATCCCAGAATGTCCCTATTTTCTCTGCCAAGCTTGGGCAGGAGGATGAACCAGTTCATGTTCTGAGCAGTGGCAACAGTGAGGGAGCACCCTATTGCCTGTCTATGGCTGTTGCTGCTGCTGGCCTCCTCACTTGATCAACTCATAGTGGCTATGGGGAAGTGGGTGGCATGGAGAACCCTCTCCTCCCTTCGGTAACTTCACAGACAAGAACAACGAGCACTCTATATAATAATAATAATAATAATAATAATAATAATAATAATAATAATAATATCTTTATTACGGTCCATGGACCCATCAATTCGTTACAAAGCGATACCCAATAAGGACATCCTGCCTTCAGGTTTCAAAAACATTTTGTTCAAACTTAGAGTTGGGATCATTGATTCTTGCAACCACCGATAGAAACTTCACCACTGCTGATAGTTCACTTGGTTGAGCATGAGACTTTTAATCATAGGGTCATGGGTTCGATCCCACGTTGGGCAAAAAGATTCTTGCATTTCAGGGGGTTGGACTAGATTATCCTTGTGGTCCTTTCCAACTCTACAATTCTAGGATTCTAATGTTCTACCATTTGACCAGTCTTCCAACAAGAACTTGATATAATACTCCTCTGATTTTCCTGGGATCAGGGCTAGCAAGGGTGAAATCAATCCAGCCCTAGCTTGCTTGAACTTCACACAGTGCAGCATAATATGTTTTATAGAGTCTGTGTCTTGGGCACACGAGCACAGTCTTTCCTGGTAGGGGACTCCTCTCATCCTACCCTCCAGCACTGCAGAGGGGAAAACGTTTAATCTGGCTTTTGTGAATAACCTTCAGTAGTTTGGTACAGTCAGGTTTATATTCTATAGTCCTTTTTGTTCAGACAAATAGTTGCAAGCAAAACCCACATCTCTCATCAAGGAGAGCAGTTGGCTACTCTGAATCCCCTTCCGTCCCTAGCAACATCTTGGGTGCCAACAGGAAGTTTCTCCTCCTCTCTGCATTCTTTGTTCTCTAATAGAGATGGACCTCCTAGTTCTTGGGGAGGGAGGGTCCCCCACACTCTCTAATGATGTAGCTGCTGGCTGTTGCTTCCCTTCTGTTTCTCTTTTCACTACCTCATAACTAGGCAACTCCTGTCGGAACTGTTCAATGTCTGTGTCTCTCTTTGCTCCCAAACTGCTGGAAACGGGGCATGTGTGTGCACGCGGGGTGTGTGTGTGAATCTTCTCCCTCCCCATCCTCTTCAGAGAGGAGCTGATCTGCCTGAGAATGCATTCCCTAATCCTCTGATTCAGACCATTCCCCGACAGTGGGCAAGGAAGGGGAGAGGCTGCCGTCGCCGAAGCCCAGGCTCACATAATGCATCATCTCTGAGGTGCAAGCAGAGGGCAGGGCAGCCCTAGGTGCGAAGAAATGGAGCATGAACAGAGTGCAAGGAGTCTTGATTAAAAAGGGGGGACTGGGGACTGTGCATCCATGTCTAATCTTGCCCCTTTCTAAAACTTATTTATTGGTGTGTGTTTCTCTTTTGTAAATCTACCACAGAATAAAATAAATTCGGGATTGGGATGGTGGAAGGTGGAAGGTGTGTGTCCTGTTGGTGCCACTTGCCCTTCTTCTGATAAGAAAGACTCTGCGAGGGGGCAACAGAAAATGGTGGGTTGAGGAGGGTTAGTTGGCAGGGGAGTGAGAAATGTCCTTATGTTCATCCAAGGAATGTTGGAGGATATGCAGGCTTCATGATAGACACAGCAATGTTCACCCCCCGCCATTCAACATTTACTGCTTCATGACACTGCCCAATGGTAGGGCCAGCCCAGTGCAACTGAGATGGTCCTGTCTCTTGTTGTCAGGGTATTCAGCACAGAGCCTCTAAGTATGATTTTATTGGTCTGGTAGGCTGATTTAAAGGTAAAGGTAAAGGGACCCCTGACCATTAGGTCCAGTCGTGACCGACTCTGGGGTTGCGCGCTCATCTCGCAATATTGGCCGAGAGAGCCGGCGTATAGCTTCCAGGTCATGTGGCCAGCATGACAAAGCCGCTTCTGGCAAACCAGAGCAGCACATGGAAACGCCGTTTACCTTCCCGCTGTACCGGTTCCTATTTATCTACTTGCATTTTAACGTGCTTTCGAACTGCTAGGTTGGCAGGATTTAGGACACATCAATTCTTCAGCATGGTTAACTTAAAGGTAAAGGACCCCTGACAGTTAAGTCCAGTCGTGAATGACTCTGGGGTTGTGGCGCTCATCTTGCTTTATTGGCCAAGGGAGCCGGTGTTTGTCTGCAGACAGTTCTTCTGGGTCATGTGGCCTGCATGACTAAGCCACTTCTGGCAAAACCAGAGCAGCACACGGAAACACCATTTACCTTCCCGCCAGAGTGGTACCTATTGATCTACATCTCCATTTAGTCCACAGGCAGCAGAGCCAATGATCAGAGATGATGGGAGGGCACCATTTTGGCTACATCCGGTTTAGGGGCTGCCACATAGAATGCCACATGGCCTATGGTCAGGGATGATTTCCAGAAATGGTTTCCAGGGTCTGGAAACCAAGCCTTATGAAGAACAGTTGAAGGAGCTGGGTATGTTTATCCTGGAAAAGAAGAGACTGAGAAGAGATATGATAGCCATCTTCAAATATCTCAAGGGCTTTCACATGGAGGGTAGGACTCTAACCAATGGCCTCAAGTTACAAGAAAGGAGAATCTGACTAAATATATGGAAAAACTTTCTGACAGCAAGAGCTGTTCGACAGAGGAACAGTCTCCCTTGGGAGGTTGTGGGCTCTCCTTCCTTGGGAGTTTTTAAGCAGAGGTTGGATGGCCATCTGTCATGGATGCTTTAGCTGAGAGTCCTGCAATGCAAGAGGTTGGACTAGATGACCCTTGGGGATACCTTCCAACTCTATGATTCTAAGACCTAGAGTTCAGCCACATTCTGGAGGGCCACACCGGTTTCCCATTTGGGGGAATAACAGAAGTAAAGGGTTCTGCAAATTTAATGAAAATTCTCACAGAGCGAAATAGAGAACATGAAAATGCAATCTGGGTGATTCATTGTAATAAGCTGAGGAGAGCATAATACCTGGTCCTGACTCCACTGGAATTATTAAAGTAATTTTGCACATGATGAAATCAGCAGTTCTTGAGGGTGGAACTTGAGAACAAAGTGATGTCACTGGGATGTCAAGGATGCCACTGACACAGTATAAAAGCCCTCATCCATCCACAGTCCTCCAACATCTTCACTGATCAGCTTCTCTTGCCTTTCAATTCCTCAAAGGAACAGGTAAGCTTGGCTTGCCCAAGTCATCTTGGTACCGTGTTTCTCATATTATAAGACATGTCTTATATTTATTTTTTCCTCAAAAAAAACCACTATGGCTTATTTTCAAGGGATGTCTTATTTTTTTCCTCCTCCTCCTGCCGTGGCCGGCATTGCTGCTGCGCCTATCACTATGTCTTATTTTCGGGGTATGGCTTATATTCCTTGAATGCTTAAAAATCCTGCTATGGCTTATTTTATGGGTATGTCTTAAAATATGAGAAACAGGGTAGCTTTAACCACCTTAAATTCCAGGAGCTTAATTTGGGTAGAGTGTGAAGCAGTTCAGAAATGCAACAACTGAGCCAGGCCATGTTGACCATGTTCATTGGTTATGTTCTACCTCCACTGTTAGAGGAGTGGTGCTTCCAAATGCCAATGACCAGAAGCAACGAGAGGGAAGTGTTGCGGATGCATTCAGACCCCGGTTGAAGGTTTCCGAAGGGCATCTGGTTCAACACTGTGATAACAGGGTGAAGGACTGATTCAGCTGACATTTATTATGTTCATATGTGGACTACAACTTCCATCGGCCCTGACCATTGACCATTATAGGTGTGGATAATGGCAGTTGCGGGTTCACAAAGTCTATTGAACTGCAGCTTGTATCATTCCTGACCAATGGGCAGGCAGGCAGGAATCCGGCAAACTCTGGAGGGGAAAACATTGAATTTGGGGATGTTAGTCTTCCTTGTCCTGGAAGCCACTTATGCTTTAGCCCAGAGAATGCAGACAATAGATTATGATGACTTCACTAGCAGTGACATAAAAAAAATTATTCAGGGCATTTCTGTACTAGCTAGGACAGCCTTGGTCACCCTGAAACTCTCCAAATTGTAATACTTAGAGCAGGAAGAGGAGAGCTGTGGGCTTCCAGATACCGATCAGCCTCCAGCTCTCAAGCTCATATTTTCTATTAGCCTCCAACTCTCATCAGCACCACTCAGCATGGCCAGAAAAAGGTATGAATGTGAGCAGCAGTTCAGTAACAGATCGACTTAGGGGCATTCTCACATCTGTAAAGGTGCCAAACCCCATTTTATGGCACTATAAAACACATGATTTTGTACACTGTAATGGTGGTGGGGGAGGTGAGGCTAAATATCTTCTGTCGCCCCGGAACACGGCAGCTCTTCTTGCCTTCAGTATTGTTTATTCTCCTTCCTGTTTCCTTTCAGACTCTCCTCCATCACTCAGCCATGGCATCCTGTGGACCATCCTGTGCTGTCCCATCTTGCGCTTCCACCCCAGTCGTTGGTTTTGGATCGGCCGGTCTTGGAGGCATTGGTGGCCTCGGTGGCCTTGGCCTTGGTGACACCTACGGCTATGGCTCCGGCGCCCTGGTTGGATCCGGCATCCCTTCTGCTAGTCTTGGTATTCTTTCTGGTGTCGCCCCTTCATGCATCAACCAGATCCCACCAGCAGAGGTCGTGATCCAGCCACCAGCCTGCATTGTGACCATCCCAGGACCCATCCTCTCGGCTAGCTGTGAGCCCGTGGCTGTGGGAGGAAACGCTCCATGCTCCCCTGGTGGTTTGGGCAGTGGGCTCCTTGGAGCCGGTGCTCTTGGAGCCGGTGCTCTTGGGGCTGGTGCTCTTAGAGGATCTCGTTTTGGAGTTGGGGGTCGCTATGGATTCGTTGGAGACAGAGGAAGCATCTGTTACAGCCCCTGGTAAGGTCACATGGAAGGTTTATTAGGGAGAAGAATATCCACTGCAAAACGTTCAAGCCTGGGCTTAAGATATGCTGAGCATCCTCAATTCCTGATGAAGCCACTGGACACTGGGGGTGTCCAGCAAGCCTGCAAATCTGACCCATGGCTGTCTTTCATGCATCCATTTCTCTTCTTAACATAACCCCCCTCTATCCCACTGTTTATGTGCTTTCCCCTCCCTTGGCTTTTATTTATTGTATGTACAGCTCTTTCGCTCCCCTCCAGCATAGTGAAGAACAGAAACACTATGGACAAGGAACTTGGCCTTTGGAATTTATGCCCAGTCAGTTTGGTACCTCTGTGAAAATGGCAGAGGGGGGAAAAGTTTTTATAATTGCCAACAATATTACTGATCTCTTTCTGGGAAGGGATTTGTAATACAGAAACGATTTGTGTATATTTCTTAAGATTTGTCCTTTTCAAAAATATCCAACTTCTTGAGCATTTGTATTTGTTCACTCAAATATCTTTTCCCCATTCCTAATACAACTTACTCTGCATCATAACTCTGGTGTCCTGTTCTTCTTTAGCATATAGACTATTTTATTCCCTTAAACATGAGTTACTGTGGAGGTTATCCTTTGATAAACGACAACATATATTGGTAGCGATCTAAATCGGTGGGAACAAGGCATCCAAGAACTTTCCTGGCACCCATAAAGTTCATACAATTCTCTTCACTGCCCCCTTGTGGTGGTCTGTTACCCTTTTCTCCCTGGAACAGTACATATAGCTCAAGGAGGAAGTTGGAAGTTAGAAGAGTGAGCTTTCTCCCCTCATCCTTTTCCAGCTCCATGTGCTTTGCAAGACTGAGATTAATGCAGTTGGGTCTGAATTTATCCAGATCTCATAGAAGCAGGAACTGTTGTCTCTCTCCCCGCTCTCTCTTATTTGGGAGGGAATGATTTAATAGAGAGTGGAGGAAAGTAACCAGATTTAGTGGCACCAACAGCACTTATACAAAAATCAAAATGTGCCCATCAGCATAAAATAGTTGGTGGTTTCTGCAAATTGACATGTGTTGGAGGTGGGGTAGGGTAGTGGAAACCTCTAGTGAAACAGCATACATTTTGAGAAAATCCAACACCACCACCAACAATAACAACAACCTCAGTGGTTCCAGTTGTGACCCAATTGCACCTAAGGCAAACCTGGAAGTCCATTGGAAGGTTGTTTCATGTACATAACATCTAAATGCAAGGAGATAAAAGTGGTTGCATATTTGCATGTGGCAGGAATGGGTGAGTGTTGTCCCATGTGGTGAGAAGCATCACTGTAACTTCTAAGTATGGTATCAAGAATGACTAAATACTGCTTCATGTGGGAAAGCAGTATCATTACAGCTTCTCAGGGAAGGATCTCCAGGACCAACTAAGTCCAGTCTAGCCTTGGGCTTCTGCTGGGCAGGAAGAGTCTACAAGAGCATTTCTTGGCTCCTTTCCTTGAGCAGCAAGGCCTCCCTGAGCCCCAGAACATAGTTATCTGCCTTCTGCTGAGCCATATCGTTGGTCCAGCTAGCTCAGGGTCATTTATCACACAGCACAATGTTGAACTATGGAACTTGGATGTCTTTGAAAGTGCCATGGACAAATTCATGGAGGAAAGGGCTATCAACATGATAAAGAAAAATCCTGGGGATTTTCTCCACTGCCCAGCTCATCAGAGTGCCACTCCCCATGGATCTCTCTGGTTAGCAAAAGAAGGAGTTTCTAGCCAAGTGAAAGAAGCAAACAGCGGTCAGTAGACCTGACCTTTATTTGTCGCAACAAGGTTCAAACACACAAAGAGTAGGAACCCCGAGCATGGAGTTGCGTGAACTTTTAAGACCTCTCCCCATTTCCCACAATACATTTTTCAACAGCATCATCAATACATCACAAATATGTCACTAAGTAGGAGTGTTTGGCATGTAGAAACATGAGCCCATCACCCACCCCTGTCAATAACCCCAGTTCCCAACACCTTTTAACTACCCTCTTCCCCAAAGAACAATAAGAGTATTTACGCATCCCCCTAGCTACAAGGCTTTCTCCTTTGAAAGTGCAGTGATACCTCTGGTTATGAACTTAATTCGTTCCGGAGGTCCGTTCTTAACCTGAAACCGTTCTTAACCTGAGGTACCACTTTAGCTAATGGGGCCTCCCACAGCCGCCGCGCGATATCTGTTCTCATCCTGGGGCAAAGGTACTACTTCTGGGTTAGCAGAGTCTGTAACCCAAAGTGTTTGTAACCCGAGGTACCACTGTATCAGGATTCAACCACCATCCCAATGGATTTCTGTCTGGTGTATGTGCTGCCCTTGATTGCCTCCTGCCTCCTATTGTGTGGCTAGGTTCACACCTTGTGGAGGGGCAAGGAGTAAGTGACCTTATGCTTAAGGGATTATGGAGGCAGGGGAGAGCCCTGGATCCCCCTCTTCCAAGGAGTCATTGCCGCTGGAACCAAGGAAATCCATCAAGCCATTGAATTTTGGCGATTACAGTATTTCGATTCTATATTGGATAGTCTGAGGAAACTGTTGTGTATTGAGTCACAACAGAAACTATACGTGGTATCCGCTTATTGCTACAATTTTATGGACTGCTTTTCTGAGCGTCTTTGCTGTTGAGTCTGTACGGTGCCTGTGTCAATGGTCTTTCTCCTGGCCTTAGTTAGAGGCTGTTGTGGGGACTTGGGATTTTTGGGGGAGTGGTTTAATTGCCCCCCCCCATTCCTAGTTTTCACAAATGGCTACTAACTATAATTGCTATTTTCCTCCATGGTTGGACATGGTAATGCTTATGAATTATCAGTTTAAGTTAACTTCTAAGATCTGGTTAGTGGAGTCCCCATATCCCTCCTGGGCAGGCAAAACTATGAATCAAGTGTGGGAGAGTTTACTTTTGAATTGCCTCTTGATTTCCACTGGGCATGCCCACGGTCCTTGAGCAATTCATCAGATCCTGCCCTATTTAATTTTCAATGTTTTGCTTCTACACATTTCTTTGTTGAAACAAAATAAACAAATTCCTTCCAGCAGCACCTTAGAGACCAACTAAGTTTGTCATTAGTATGAGCTTTCGTGTGCATGCACACACACTTCTTCAGATACACTGAAACAGAAGTCACCAGACCCTTATATATAGTGAGAGGGTGGGGAGGGGTATTACTCCCTCCTTGTGGTGGGAGTGGGTGATTGACTGACTGATAGCTGTTGACAACTGTTAACGACTGCAATTGGTCTTACAGGAAAAAGCAAGGGGTGAGATGGCTAAAGCTTTGTCATGTATAATGAGATAAGAATCCAATGTCTTTATTCAGACCTGGTCTTTTCATGGTTTTAAGCTTGGTAATAAGTTGCAGTTCAGCAACTTCTCTTTCCAGTCTATTTCTGAAATTCTTTTGTTTATTTTGTTTCAACTACGTCAGACCAACACAGCTACCTACCTGTAACATTTCTTTGTGATAGAGCTGCTATATCTGTAGGTCGCTCCCTCGTGTGGCTCACCTATGTACTGCAGGTGCCTGTTTCTCATTGAAGTAACGCCAGGGCTTGGACTGGCTCTACCAAGCCAGCCTGGCAGTTGAATCATCCAAGACAGGAAGGAGTACAGGAGGACTCCCTATACCAAGTAAGCTTTGCTCTGTATAGAAGAACTTTATGCCACTTATCTTATTTCAATAGCACGAGACTGTAGCTTGCACTGGTGAAGATAGGAGGGAGAAGAATAAGTGTACAGCATGTTGGGGTGATGTGAGAAATGAAAAATGGGGCCATGGAAATGATAAGGCCTCTTTTATATCTGGGTAAAGAACTTTGGTCCAGCGGACCAGCTTGGGGGTACTCCTGGATCCCTTGCTGTCACTCAAGGCTCTGGTTGCTTCATTGCCTTCCATCAGCTTTGGCTCGTGGCCCAGGGATCTAGGGCTCTGGTAACCTCAAAGTTACATTACTGCAGTGCTTTTTATGTAGGGCCACCTCTGAAGACAGTTTGGAAACTTCAGCTAGTGCAGAATTCAGCAGCCGGGTTGCTCACTGGAGAAAAATGGTTTGAGCATGTTGCACTGATCCTGGTCCGACTGCGCTGGCTACCAATTAAGTTCCCAATTCAAAGTGCTGGTTTCAAAGCCTTAAACGGCTCAGGAACATAGCTGCCAAGTACCCCGTTTTCCCCAGGAAACCCCCGTATTTCCTTACCGTTTCCTGCAGGTGTCCCGAATGACAAAATACCCCGTATTCCCCCGGATTACAGAACTCCTGCCAGTGACCATGTTCTTCTGGTGCTGCGCCGGCACTGGAAGTCGCTTCTACGCACTTCCGGACATGCGTAGAAGTGACTTCCAGTACTGCTGTGCCAATTTCCAAAATGTCCGCAGCACCAGAAGTCACTTCTACGCATGTCCAGAAGTGCGTAGAAGCGACTTCCGGTGCCGCGGCACTGCTGATCCCAGATTTTTCAATCCTGTGCTCAGGAATGCAATACCTCAAGGACCGCCTCTTTCCATATGAACCTACCCAGACCTTGAGATCATCTTCTGAGGCCCTTCTTTGTGTGCCTCCTCCTCAAGAGGTCCAGAGGATGGGGACACAAGAACGGGGCCTTCTCTGCAGTGGCTCCCCATCTGTGGAATGCTCTCCCCAAGGAAGTTCGCCTGGCGCCTTCATTATACACCTTTAGGCACCAAGTAAAAACATTCATTTTTGACCAGGCCTTTGGTTGACCTGATTGGCATCCTATGCCCTTTTAAAATGTGGCTCTCTTTGGGGTGTGTGCGTGTTATTGGGTTATTGTTTTATATATATGTATAGAGCGCTATATAAATTCAATCAATCAATAATAAAACAAATAAAATCTTATGTAATAGTTAGAATGTTGGACTATGATGAGGGGGACCATGATTCAAATCCCCATTCAGCCAGGAAGCTTGGGCCAGTCACCATCTCTCAGCCCAACCTACCTCACAGGGTTGTTGTGAGGATGAAATGGGGGGGGGGTGAGAGGAGAACCATGGACACCACTTTGGGATATTTGGAAGATAAAAGTGGTATAGAAATATAATAAACAAATAAATCTTTATCTGGACTAGATGGCGAATCACAAAATGACAACCCCCCTCCCCACCATGGAAGAAGGAATGAGTGAAGATCTACATCTGGAACAAGGGGGAATAAAGATCTACATCAGAATCTGCTGCCCCTGTGGATCCTGCCACCTGAGTCATTGGTTCACCTTGCCTCATGCATGGGCCGGTCCTGGTGAATGGGTAGCATATTCATTGCTGAAAGACACAGGAAAAATATATCACAAAAGAAATGTGTCTGTGTGGTTGCATGCAACAACCTGCTATGCATAGAGAGGTCTGCATTTCGTGCGTTTTCTGTTGAACAGCCACAGCTGGATTCAGGGTTACACACAGATCACTGACAGGGCTCTAAACTGAAGGCCTGTGGCAGGATTTCTCCTAGTCCAATGAAAGAGGAGGAGGGAAAATTCTGGAGGCTGGGCTGTAAATAAAATAACAGTGTATGGTTAATTCCCTGGGCCTGGGTACACCACACCACAGTTCTGTTGGCACCAATGGTAGGTTGCTGCCTCCTGGTACAAATAGCAGTTGTGCCCTGTGATTTTCACTAGAGCTGCGGAATGAACAGAGGGAAAGGGCTAAATCACCAGGTACTAGACCCCATCAAAGCACAGCACTTTGCAAAGAGCCTCCCGGATGCTTGAGAAATGTTGCACAAGGGTTTTGCAAGCATTACTAATTGGCAGTGCTTGCCAATACGCCTTCAGCCAAGCCCTGTCCTCACCTGCTCCACGTATATGATGTCAAGTGTAAGACAGGTGTGCATAGCTTGGCTGAAACAGTCTTGCAGACCAAATTTGGCCTTGGCCTGCAATCTGGTGCTTCCCCATCCTTGTTCTTGGTGGGTGTTTGGTTCTGCATTTCTTCACGTGTTATCCAATGAGAGTATACCAATTGAAGTCAAGGGGCAGGTTTATTCATTTTGATGGGTCTGTTCTAAATAGAACCGGCACTGGATGCAACCTTCTCTCCAACACAGAGACAGGACAAGAAAGAAGGAGACGCCTAGGAAATTGCTGGGACATTTGACTAGTAGAGAGAACATGTGGAGAACATCTGGGGGTATGTGTGTGGGGTATGCAACATCAAAAGCATTTATATTGCTAATAAAAGGTATTCACTAAAGGAAGCAGGGGCATGACAGGTCCAGAGGATGGATAGATAAATGATAGATGATAGATAGATAGATAGATAGATAGATAGATAGATAGATAGATGATAGATAGATAGAAAGATAGATAGATAGATAGATAGATAGATAGATAGATAGATAGATAGATAGATGGCTAGGCGCTGCCAACCTTGGTTGCTTGCGTACCCCAGCTACCCACCAACCTTTTTGCTAATGGGCCTTCCCCTACACCTGGGCAAACCCCTTCCCTTGACAACTAATCCACTCACACACCTATCCCCTGACAGCTCACCCAATCCGCACCTTTGGTGTGGAGAAAGTGGATAGCTAAAAGTCGTCCTCTCTCATGGTGCTAGAACTTGTGGGCATCCAATGAATCTGAAGCCAGAGGATTCAGGACAGGCAAAACCAGGTACTTCATCATGCAGCCAGAAGTTTATCTGTGGTCCACCAATTTGGATGGCCTTAACAGAAGATTAGACCAATGCAAGGGAACAAAGGCTATCAATGACTAACAGCAATGGAGGCTATATGTCCTACCTCCACTATACCATTTACTGGTAAACACAAAGGCAGGGAGCACTGTTCCGGCACAGGTCCTGCTTGAGGGCTTCCCAAGAGTCATTTGGTTGTCTGCTGTGAGATACTGCACTAGGTGGACCACTGGTCCATTCTTATCTTGTCCAGACTGCTGGTTCAGTTGGCTCTTACCTTATGCAGACCATTCTCCCCTGGAATGTGGTGATGTTCTTACAGGAGCATTCAATGGCAGGTCCATTTATATTGCTCCTTCAGCCGCCTAATGTATAATCTAGGTCAGGGATACCCAATCTGATGCCCTCTAGATGTCATTAAGCTACATCTCCCCACCCATCCCTTACCATTGGCTACGTGGATGGGAGTTGCAGCCCCCAAAATATCTGGAGGACAAGACGTCAGCTGTCTAGATCTAAGAGATGGCCCACAGCTCATTTGTGGCTCATTACACTTCTCTGTCATCCTCTACTATATAATTTGGAATGACAGCTCCTCTGTGTGATTAGTAGCCAGCTCCAGATTGCCTCAAGTCAGCTTCTGTTGTTATTCTGCTGACTTCACTGGTAATACAATGAGAAGAGCTTTTGCCTCCACCTTCATTTCATGAGGATGAATGAAATATATCTGTGCCACACAATTACACTTCTAGAGCAGATGTGGTCCCTTCAGATTGTTGGCTGATCTTATATCCACTCATGGTCCACCCATGGCCAAGGGTGGACTTTAACATTCACCCAGCTCCACAAATTGATCAGTCGATCTGTTCCCCCCCTCCACTGTCTAAATAAGACGGCAAATAAAATGGGTGGGCCATACACCAGCTATTATAGACTAACAGAATGCAACAAACAACCCAACAAATGATTGAATAAACTTTGATTTTTTTTAAAAAAGAACAATACGTTGCCTTCGACATTATTTTATTTCAGCCAACAAATGTTTACAGATCACACGTATTATGGAAAACTGTTCAGCAGATCAATGCATGTTGCATTTCATCTCTGTATGCTGGAGCATAGAAATGTCAAAAGGTTCTAATAGCATGACATCTAAGCTGCAGGTGGCCAAGGCAAAATTACTGGGTAGAGCAGCGCCATTATTATTTTCCCCCACGTGCTTTGATGTCTAATGTTCCCTCCCTCTGGCCATTCACCATTCCCAGGAGGTCAGACAAGGCAACCGTGGAAGTTGAATGCAACATAACTGCCCTTTGAGATTTGCACCTCCAACCTTGCCAATGATTAGGAAGCCCAGTAATTCAGGATTAATGATATACTCTTTATTCTTTAAATATATATATATATATATCCAGAGAAGTAAATTAGTTTCATGGCTTTGGTGGTTTTAAGTGGAAAGGGATTCCATATGGTAGACAAGAACTTGTGCCTGTGCTTTCTGAATGGGGACAGGATGGACTGAGGAAATTAGGGAGCAGCTCTGTACAGAGACAGACTCCCTTAACCCATTATCACTCAGTTTTGCCTACACTGACTGGCAGTAGCTCCCTAGGGAGCTGCTAGAATAGGGTCTTTCCTAGTCATACCTGAAGGTGCTTGAGGTTGAACCTGGGACATTTTGAATGCTGAATTAAAGTAAGGCTCTAGTCCTCATGGTTATGGATAAAGTGATGGTCTAAATAGGAACATAGGGCTTTGATTAATCTAGTTTGGTATTGTCTACACAGACTGGCAGTGGCTCTGCAGGGCTTCAGACTGGTCTCTCTCCCAGCCCCACCTGGAGATGCTGGGGACTGAACCAGGGGCGTAGTTTGGGAGGTCAGGGGGGCCGTGTCCACAGGCACACAGTTTTGAGGGGGCACAAACCAGATGCCCCCCATGCAGGCACAGGCTTCTAAGGGAATCCCTGTCCCACCCAGATGCATCCTAGCAGGTCTCATTCCTGGCTACCCGTCCTTCCCTGCCTGCCGCTGGGGGTCTCAGTCTGGGCCCTGGGAGCCAGCCTGGTTTCGCTGCTGCATCCCCAGCCCCCTCACTGAATGTCTATCCGGCCAGCACTTGCTCACTCCTTGCTTGGTGCACTCCTCAGGTTAATTGGCATGGAGGGAGGGAGTCATGCAAGGGCTGACCCCAGCATGGCCTTTCCGGCGCTCCTCTCCATAGGCATGGGGGTGCGGCCCCTCTTGGCTCTGGTTGGAGGCCACCCCAGCAGCAGCAGCGGTGAGGGCTGGGTTGGTATGGCAGGCTCCATTCACCCTCTGTGCCCCACCCCTGCCCAATGCCTGTGTGCCAGCTCTGCACACTGTGCCCCGGTCACCAGCAAAACATGCTACGCCACTGGATTGAATCTGTGACCACCTGCATGATTGCAACACGATTCCTTTTCTTTTTTGTATACCACACAACTAAGATCCCCCCTTTTTTCATTGGATTCCAGAGATGCATAAAAACTGAATGCAATCATACCTCCAGGTAAGTATTCATGCCTTTATAATATTAATTTGTCTTTTAGTCATAGCTGCCAACCCTCCCTTTTTTTTTGCAGGAAACTCCCTTATTCCAAGCCACAGCTGCCAACTTTCCCTTTTTTTGCTGGAATTTCCCTTATTCCAGTGCCATTTCCCGCTGCTATCCTGGATTGTTAGATATACTGTAGACTGTCCCCGGGACAGGTGAGGCTGCTGATCCCTTATTTTCAAATCTGAAAGTTGACAGCTATGCCTTTAGTTTTTTCATACAGAATTCTGTGTCCGGGTGGTCCAACTTTTCGTACCAAGTGAGGGTCAATCTAAGCCTTTCAGAGGATTCACATTTTTACAATGCTCTTCAAAATATTTTCTGTAGATGCCCCACTCTCTAATAAACGTTTGTTCTATATTGTCTCTAATTCTTCCCATCATTCTTGCTAGTTCTATATATTCCAATAGTTCTGCTTGCATCCAATTTAGTTGGGGTAGCTTCTCCTTTCCATTTTAGCTAAAATGGATTAGATGTTTATTTGTTATGATCCACCTGGGGATGTGTATGTGTTTATAATTTATCTGTAAATATTCAATAAACCATTTCCATTCTTTTGTTTTAAAAACTTGTTATTTTGGGCAAGAAACATTTTTGCCACTGTAGTCGCATACATGAATAAGTTTCTATACATTTTAGGTCATTCTGTCCCTTTAATTCCCAAAAGAAAAGCTTCTGGGTGTGTGTTTGTTTTTTATGAAGGTTATTTTAAACATCCTTTTCATTTCATTATATATCATTTTCCAGTAAGCTTTAACCTTGCTACAAGACATATGATAAAAAGAGCCTACTTTCTCTTTCCATTTCCAACACTTATTTGATTTAGATTTATACATTTTTGCCAATTTACTCGGTGTTAGAGACCATCAATATATCATTTTCATATAATTTTCCTTTAGACCATAACATGCTGAAAATATTATATCCATATTCCACAATCGTTCCCATGCTTCCATGTCTATAGTGGTGTGTGTGTGTGTGTGTGTGTGAGAGAGAGAGAGAGAGAGAGAGAGAGAGATTTCAGACTCTCTAAGTGTCCCTATTTCCCAGGATTTACAGCCCCCGATTTACAGAAGCCAGCCCAGTTTTTTATTTGACCCTGGAATGTCCTGCTTTTCCTAAACAGTCTCTATTTTCATCACAAAAATATTGGAGGTTATGACGTTATGTAACCCCCTGAGCCAACGAGGTAATTGACTATACAACCTTTAGAAGGCATCTGAAAGCAGCCCTGTATAGGGAATTTTTTAAAAAAATGTTTTATTATGTTTTAATATATGTTGGAAACCAGCCAGAGTGGCTGGGGCAACCCAGACAGATGGATGGGGCATTATTATTATTATTATTATTATTATTATTATTATTATTATTACTACTACTACTATCTTCATTGGAGAAATGTTGGAGGGTATGTGATTTGTTGAAATTTTGTCAAATGTGAAAAAGGAGCAGGGCCCCCATTTGTTGCGTTCTGACTGAGACAGGACTGTTTTGTGCCTGGTCATCACAAATGATTCCTGAATCACCCTCTTTAGAAGTGAAAGCACTGTGCTTAGAAACTAGATAGGCCTGGATATAGATGTATATTTTAACTGCCTCTCGGCAAGTCATTTATGTGTTATTAAAGCCTTCTCTTGTCCCTGAACTATAATCATGTCAATCTAGAAACAACAAAGTTATCCAAAGGAAACCCATCCCAGATTTACCCCAAGAGGAATCTATTTGTTATTATTAAAAAAAGAGGCTCAAGGGAGTGACTCCACTGCAACTAAAATATTAAGAATATGGAAAGTAGGTTGTCATTGGCAAAACTGATACCAATCAACATAAGGCATAAGGCCTCAGTCCTCCATATATTGACGTCTCAATTAAGATACATGGCATTCAGCCATATTTTGTCATTCGGAAGTGTGAGATTTGCAAGGGATTTTGGACCTTTTTTATTTGAAAAACAAAACCATATATCAATTTATTTAGCATTCCACCCCCACCCCCGAGACAAGAGTTGAAATTGACTTTTGTTTCTCAAAATCATCTCCTGAAAACTGGAATGCAGCCATGAAGAGTTCGGGGAACACTAGGGACCCAGGTGGCGCTGTGGGTTAAACCACAGAGTCTAGAGCTTGCTGATCAGAAGGTCGGCGGTTCGAATCCCTGCAACGGGGTGAGCTCCTGTTGCTCGGTCCCAGCTCCTGCCCACCTAGCAGTTCGAAAGCACATCAAAGTGCAAGTAGATAACTAGGGACCACTCCGGCGGGAAGGTAAACGGTGTTTCCGTGCGCTGCTCTGATTCGCCAGAAGCGGCTTTGTCATGCTGGCCACATGACCCGGAAGCTGTCTGCGGACAAACGCTGGCTCCCTCGGCCTATAGAGCGAGATGAGCACTGGAACCCCAGAGTCGGACACGACTGGACCTGATGGTCAGGGGCCCCTTTACCCTTTACCTAGGAGGTCAAGAGGACAAGATGACAAGACGACAGAGGACAAGATGGTTGGACAGTGTTCTTGAAGCTACCAACATGAGTCTGACCAAACTGCGAGAGGCAGTGGAAGACAGGAGTGCCTGGCATGCTCTGGTCCATGGGGTCACGAAGAGTCGGACACGACTAAATGACTAAACAACAGGAGGTTTCTTTAACCTGGAAGAGGCAAAGTGGTATTTCTGTGACACAGCTTCTTATATATTTCTCATTACACAGGGAAAGGAAAATCTGTCAATGTCAGTTTCTCATTTCTCTGCATTTCAACATCAGTTTTCATTTTTAAAAACAGTCTTCCTGCACAGTGTTCAGCATTTAAAGCTTGTGTTTGTGTGTGTGCATATTTCCCCTAATAAACACATTTTTGTGCACAGTTTCCATAATGCAATGCATTTTTAATATTATCTTCATGAATATATGCACTTTATGAACACATGGTCTCGCTATATGCATTTTTTGTACAAATTACTTAGCTGTAGAAACACATGGCAACATTCAGAGAAGTGTGAAAGTCAGAAGATGGCTGTGTTTTGGTTCATTTATTGTTCCAGGCAAAGCAAACTGAACCCGGTTTCACCTCCATCCCTATTACCATTTCATTTATATCTTGCCTTTTGCCCAAGGACTCCACCAGGACACAAATAGTATCTATTGCATGTTTAGACCTTTAAACCTCCCCCTTAAATAAATTCACACAAGACTCAAATTTTTGGTTTGGTTTTGGGCAGAATTTAGGCCACAACTTTTTTGATTACAGCAAATGAGTGGTTGCATACGCTCTGGTTCGGAGAGCTCCCTACACTGTTGCAGGTAGTGCTGACCCAGAGCTCTATCGTAGGTCAGCCAAGGGTGAACACCTGGAGTGGTGGAAAGCTGGGGACATGCTATGTCCACCACCCAGATGTCCCCCTGGACTCAGGCACAGGCACAACCCCTCTCAGAGTTGACCAAACCATTGAGTCCCTGGATTCCTTTAACGGTATACCCTTCACACAGGGATGGCGAGAGCGCTCTCCCATCCCTATCACCTGAACCAGAGCCTATCCACAACCTTATAAGTTGTGCAGGCAAAACCCAAATGGCACCAGCCAATCAGCCAAGTGGGGGAAATTCCTGCCGTGCCCCTGTCCCAACGACAGATGGCACACGGCGGCATAGCAAGGTCAAGCGCCCAAGCCCTAAATATAGAGAAACGTGGGCGAGTGTTCCGATGCACTGACCAAGATAGAAAACTCAGGGTCACGTGCATTGGCATATATAGGTCCCTTGATCCATTTGGCTAGCGTCCCATTGGTCGGATTAAACCTGGCAACAAGGGACCTACCAATCGGGTGTTGTGGCTATCCAATCGTACCCACCCACAACACAAGGGTTTGGTTGCCAGGTCTCACCGCAACACGTGCCCTCTTTGAGGGAGAACACGATTTCACCCTACCAATGATAACCCTCTAGGGTGGATCAAGCTGAGAAATAGAATAGCTGACCCAGGATCACACAGTGAGTTTCACGACTGAATGGAGATTTGAACCCTGGTCCTTTGTTTGTATGATTCTATGCCCTTCCGCTAATTTTCTCCTTTCCCCCTTTTAAAGCTCTCCAAGATGGTGGCCACCCCTGCCTTCTGTGGGAAGGATTTCCATCAGTTTAACTGTGTGCTTCATGAAGAAGTTCTGCATCTTCCAACCTAAGGATTGGAGGTCTTGATAGCTTTCCCTTGAAGATTGCATGCTGCATTTACTAAATGTGGAACCAAGGCAGAACGGGTGTGGGCGAAACTGGGAAAAAATAACTAAGAGCCTGCAATCAAAATAGAATGTTATGGTCTGGATTTAATAATCTTTGATGGAGCTTCTCTAAAATTACATATATTTGGATCCTTGGGGCAACCAGAGCCGTATAATTTCCAGATCTTCTGAAGTCAGGTGTGATTTGAGGACTTGGGCATTGGAATCCCTGCCTTTGCACCATCTGGGTCTGATGATATATTCTGATTTGGACTCTATTCATTTGTTCTTATTAAAATAATTGTAGCTGTCCGAACCACAAGTTGTTGTTGTCAGTTGAATTAAAATGACCTTAGGCTCAGACACCCAATCTCTCTCTCTCTCTCTCCCTCTCTCTCTCTCTCTCTCTCTCTCTCTCTCTCTCTCTCTCTCTCTCTCTCTCTCACACACACACACACACACACCAATAACCCAGGGGGTGTCACCTATCCTTCCCAAATGGTATAAAAAGCTCACCAGAGACCAGGATCTTCCACGTTGCTCTGCTTGCCTACCTCTATTTTCTCCTCTCACCTTCTGCTCCTCAGAAAAGCAGGTAAGTAGGCATACCAGGGCCTTTTAGACTTGCTGAAATGTCATCTCCTTGAGATGAAATTTTGTGTCTGTGTCTTTCTATGGTTGGGCATGATCCTTGTTTTTTTAAAAAACTGATGGGTTGGTGATCATTGGCATCATATTGACTTAGTTATTAAATCACTTATTGTATTATTGTTGTTGTTGTTGTTGTTGTTAGTACTAGTAGTTATAGCTATCAATGGCTACTAACATGAATGACGATGTTTACTTACTTTTATGCATTTGCGTGTCAAGGTCACCGGATTCCCCACAATAAATTCACACACACACACACACACACACACACGTTAATTAAGTTTTAAGGTTTTTGGCATTATTTTAGCCACAACTTTATTAAATTACAATCAAATGTGAGTGGTTGCTTAGGCATTGGTTAACCCATCTGTCCCCCGTCCTGGGACAGATTCTGCACTGACTTCCTCTAGGCATTTGTGGAAGTCAGTAGGTAAACATTCCCTGAGGGAGGATGGATCCGGGTACCTTAGGCCCTTCTTTTGTCCTCCCTCGAATGTTCCCCGAGGCTCAATTTGCTCTGGCCCAGTCCCCTAACGGGGTACTGATGAGAACCGTTCGAGCCCCAGGATTCCTTTAACGGAATATAAGCAGCAGCAATTTAGCGTAACTTTCTCGCCTTTCCATACTCCTCTTACCAGCCAATTTCTTACCAGCCAATTTTGACCAATGCCTAACCGCCAACCTTACAAATTGTGACAATTTGCTATGCAGTAGGCAAAAAACAAATGGCAACAGCCAATTAGCCAGATGGCAAAATTCCTACCGGGCCCCTGCCCCAAGACAGGCGACCCCATGACAGGCACAGCGATGTCAATTTGCAAGACACCCTTTAAAAAGGAGGTGGGCGGGCGGGAGATCCGAAGCGCTTGGCAAAAGTGAAACCAATATAGGCACCCAGTGGGTTTATATAGGCTAGGGGCCAACCCTTACTCCAACCTGCAACAAGCTTTTCTTCCCAGCAACAGCACCAAACTGCCCAGTCATCCCGTGGCCATCTTGCCTAATCTGCGTAGCAACCCAGGGTCATCCTGATTGGAGAACCCGTTTAATATCTCACCTTTTCTCCAAAGAACTCAAGGTGGCATCCAGAGTTCTCTTCCTCCTCATTTAATCCTCCCAACAAGTAGCTTAGGCTGAGAAGTAGTGACTAGTCCAAGGTCACCCAATGAGCTGTGCAAGGATTTCCCAGGACTCTGCCCAACACTCCAACCAAACTGGTTCTGCTTCCAATCTCCCAGTTGGCTCCCAGTACGTTTCCGAGCACAGTTCAAAGTGCTGGTGCTGTCCTTTAAAGCCCTAAACGGCCTCAGTCCAGTATACCTGAAGGAGCGTCTCCACCCCCATCGTTCTGCCCGGACACTGAGGTCCAGTACCGAGGGCCTTCTGGTGGTTCCCTCATTGCGAGAAGCCAAGTCACAGGGAACCAGGCAGAGGGCCTTCTCGGTGGTGGCGCCCGCCCTGTGGAATGCCCTCCCATCAGATGTCAAAGAGGAAAACAGATACTAGATTTTTAGAAGACATCTGAAGGCAGCCCTGTTTAGGGAGGCTTTTAAAGTTTGATAGATTGTTTTATTTCATTTTTCTGTTGGAAGCCGCCCAGAGTGGCCAGATGGGCGAGGTATAAATATTATTATTATTATTATTATTATTATTATTATTATTATTATTATTATTATCATCATCTCAGGGGCTCTTATGGTCACTGTTTCTCAGTCTAAGCTGCCTCACAGAGTTCTTGTGAGGATGAAGCAGGGTGGGAATAACCATGTACACCACCTCATGCTCTTTGCTGGGAAAAGTGGTATATAAATGAAAACAGACAAAAAACCAAAGTGCCTGATGAATATCTCAGAGCAGAGAGCCAGGCAGATGCAGAGAGGGTCCGCTGAGGCTCACCGTAGACTGAGGTAGGGGCCTGACACAGAGGGCTAGGGAGTGAAGGGGAAGTTACAAGCCAGTCTGGGCAACTGCTTCATCTAGACATGAGCAACCCTTAGAAGTCTCCATGTGTTCTCTGTTCTGCTTCCTTAGTAAAGAAACTAACCGGTGTTTCACGGTCTTTCTCTCATCTGTGAACGTCCTATTCTCCTTGTTGGCTCCCTGACAGTGGCGGAGTTACGTCTAAGCTAAACAAGCTATAGCTTAGGGCCCCATTCTCTTGGGGGCCCCCAAAAAAATTAAAGGAAAAAAATGTGTTTGCATTATTAAGTTATTACTAAAAATCATTTTAAGTTGGAGCTTAATAATTAGTTCACTATTAATATATTTCTTCTTAATTGTATTTTACTATTAATATACATCTTCTTAATTGCATTTCAGTTCAACAATTACTTTGATAAAAATACATATTTTGTTATGTGCAAATGGCTTTAGATACCTATTGGGTCCATAAATTACCATATAGCATATATTCAACACAAAAACAGCGACAATTTGTTGTTGAAAAAGGACAGCTGGACATGTAAAGGGGCCCATTACCTTCAGCAGCTTAGAGCCTCATCGAACCTAAATCTGGCCCTGCTCCCTGACATCATGTGATTATTGTGCTTTCATGTTCTTTTTCAGACCCACACAATACAATGCCGTATTGTGGTCCATCGTGCACCATCCCATCATGTGCCTCTAGACCAGTGGTTGGGTTTGGCTCAGGTTATGGCCTTGGTTGTGGCTACGGTGGCTACGGTGGCTACGGTGGCTATGGTGGCTACGGTGGCTACGGTGGCTACGGCTATGGCGCTGAACAAGCAGCAAACCTTGGCATTCTCCCCGGGGTCCAGCCTTCATGTATCAACCAGCTCCCACCAGCAGAAGTTGTGATCCAGCCGCCTGCCTCCATCCTTACCATCCCTGGACCAGTCCTCTCTGCTTCCTGTGAGCCTGTTGCAGTGGGAGGAAACACAGCATGTGCTGTAGGCTCATATGGGTACGGAGGGCTGGGTGGATACGGACTGGGTGGCTATGGACATGGACTGGGTGGGTATGGATATGGACTGGGTGGATGTGGATATGGACTGGGCAGATACGGGCTGGGATATGGAAGAGGACTCTATGGTTACGGGGCACTTGGCCGTAGGTCTTTACTGTCAGGTAGCCGGATCTATGGATGCTATTGCTGAGGACAGATGCAAAGAGCAACAACCTGGAAATGGAAGCAACAGATAAGACCCACGGATGAGGTTATAGGGCTATTTGCATGCAACGTCCCTTAACAATCAGGCCTATTGTGTGTCACCCGTTGACCCAAATTTCTCCAGATCGCCTTACTCTGCTCCATAGTTCTGCTGGGCTGGTTTCTCAAGGGTTTGCTCCAATTTTGCTAAGATCCTGAAATGCACTGTACATATGTATGGTAACCCAACTTGAGTGTGTGTGCAATCTGCACTGGCTCTGAAGCAAGGCGGGAGGAGCTCCCAAATCAATATGCTTCTTGCCTTTTGTCTTCTGGAAGTGATGTAAAAAAGAAAAAGGAAAAAAAGGATCCAATGAAACTTGTGTGAAATCAAATTAAGTTGTTGTGACCTTTGGACTTTGCTGTGCCAGAGTTGTGGAGGAGCTTTTTTTATCCCATTCTGCATGTCTAATATCTTGCTTTGTCCTTCTGGGGCTGATGAGTCTCTGTTCAGTCCCATTCTGCCTCCACTTCCATTAAAGCTTTAAGTGCATTGCATCACATGACTCCTCATTATTTTGTCACCAAACACAGAGACTGGGAAATATTAACAGACGTCTAGATTCCCCTGGTAAAAGACACTTTAGAACAAACGAAGCTGCTTTCTATTTTATTTATTTATTCATTTAAAAAAGTATTTATAGAGTGCTATTTCATTTTTTTTTTAAAAAAAATCAGTTTACAATGAAAATGCATAAACCCATGCAGGAAAAAACATTCTTTTAGGAAGGTGGTGGTGGTGGTGGAGGAGGAGGAGGAGAAGCCAGATGTCAATTCACCAGCTAGCGATTCTTAATGGCGGCCGCCAGGCACGTGACAAGGCAGCAAATCGCCCTTCTCGTCGCCGCACGTCGCGGCACACCAGCCAGCATCTCGCGGCACACTAGTGTGCCGCGGAACAGCGGTTGAGAAACGCTGCTTTAGCGGACATGGCACATGGTCCTGGGAGAAAGTGCTGGAAGCCCATCCCCCCACCCCCTTGGGATCCTGCCCAGGCCAACATAGGTTGCAGATCCGTATATATATTGTTGCTCTAATATAGGCATTACAAAGCACACTGAGCCTAGTATAGGCATGTTTGGACTTAGCTGGAGAATTCCACTGCAAATTTCATGCAGAAGCGTACAGCTGTATTGAGGAAGCACTGGGTGCTTTCCCCTAACAATTGTGTGCCTGGGGAAGCCCCCCCCCCCCGCTCCCCCTCGCTGTGCCACTGTGTCCAGGGAAGCATGGTCATGGTTAAAAATGTCAGAAGAGAACCACTGGATTAGGCCAGTGGCCCATCTAGTTCAGCATCCTGTTCTAACAGTGGCAAATAAGATTTATCCAGGAAACCCACAGGCAGGGCATGAAGGCAAGAGCCCTCTGTCATTGTTAGCCATAAGAAGAGTCTTCTAGATCAGAACCATGGCTCAGAGTTGGAAGGGTACCCCAAAGGTCAACTAGCCCAACCCCTCCAAGGCAGGGATCTCATCAGTGGTTTCAAGGTTGGCCCAGTGGAAAACTGGTCTGCAGGATCTGAGCACAGTAACAACTCTCCCCCTTCTGGTAAATTTTGGTATATGTTTATTTTATATGCAACATTTAAAAACTCGAGATCTACTGTGCAGATTCTTCTGAAGTACAGTGGAACCTCGGTTTATGAACACCTCGGTTTATGAATTTTCGGTTTATGAACGCCGCGGACCCATCTGGAACGGATTAATTCACTTTCCATTACTTTTAATGGGAAAGTTCGCTTCAGTTTATGAACGCTTCAGTTTATGAACAGACTTCCGGAACCAATTACACCCATGTTTCAGTTTATGAACGCTTCAGTTTAAGTACTTCGCGGACCCGTCTGGAACGGATTAATCCACTTTCCATTACGTTCAATGGGAAAGTTCGCTTCAGTTTATGAACGGTTACTCCGCGGACCGTCTGGAACGGATTAATCCACTTTCCATTACTTTCAATGGGAAAGTTCGCTTCAGTTTATGAACGCTTCAGTTTATGAACAGACTTCCGGAACCAATTGTGTTCATAAACCGAGGTACCACTGTATGCAAATCACGATGCGAGAGCCCCTGTATGACTCTGCAGTCACTGAAGAAGACCCAGGTGATTTTTTTTTTTTGAAAATCTTCTTCTTCTTCTTCGATCACTTGTAGCCAAGAAAGATTGTCTTCCATAAACACGGTTTTAACAATGGGTCCGTAAGTGACTGTGGAGGCCAATTCTGTATCCACACGTCCTTCCACAGTGGGGACATTGGTTTCCAGGCGGGAGTTGATCACGATGTTGATTTACCTCTTAGCACATTTCTCCCTTGTGTCCTGCGATCGAGTTTCTTCAAAGCCCATGACACCTTTGGTAAAGGCTGTTCTCCTACTGGAGCACTCACAGGCCAGTGTTTCCCAGTTGTCAGTGTTTATACTACATTTTTTAAGATTTGCCTTGAGACAGTCTTTAAACCTCTTTTGTTGACCACCAGCATTACGCTTTCCATTTTTAAGTTCGGAATAGAGTAGTTGCTTTGGAAAACGATCATCAGGCATCCGCACAACATGACCAGTCCAACGAAGTTGATGTTGAAGAATCATTGCTCCAACACTAGTGATCTTTGCTTCTTCCAGTACACTGATATTAGTTCGCCTGTCTTCCAAAGTGATGTGTAAAATTTTCCGGAGACACCATTGATGGAATCTTTCGAGGAGTTGGAGATGGCATTTATAAGTGGTCAATTTTTCACAAGCATATAGTAAGGTTGGTAGTACTATAGCTTTGTAAAAAAAACATTTTGGTTTCCCTGCGAATGTCCCGGTCCTCAAACACTCTGCACTTCAATCGGGAGAAAGCCTCACTCGCAGAGCTCAGGCGATGCTGGATTTCGGCATCAAAGTTGGCCCTTGTGGAAAGGTAACTGCCTAGGTAGGAGAAGTGACCAATAGCCTTCTCCCCACAGGGAGAGTGTGAAGGGGGGGCATTTGATTTGTTGCTGCCGCGAGCTGGAGGTTGTCAGCGGCTATTGTGAGTGTGATTGGTGACTGTGACAAGGGCTGTTGTTGATTTGTTCTCTCTGTGGCGATTGGTCAGGCGATTGGCGGCTTCTGCCAATGATGCAGGGCTGTCTCAAGCAGGTCGGGCGCCCTGGCGCTGAGGCGTGGAGATCGCTCCAGCGCCCCCGCCCTCGCAGCATGCAGCATGGCCGGGCCTGCAATAATGGCACAGCGGAAGGTTGTTTTTTTTTGATGTGTGTGTAGGTCTTTTGGGTGACCTATACGCGGGGGCATGTTATACACGGAAAAATACAGTATATCAATTTTTGTTTCTCTCAATGTCTCATTCTACCAATCTTAAGTTCAGTTCTCCACACTTCCACATCAATTTGTGATTAATCAAGTTACCTACTTTAAAAACTATTCCTAAAAATCCATCAACATCTGCTTTCACATTATCCTTAATCTTCCTCATAATTCCTCCTATTGCCTAATATGAACATCTTTAACAAGCAATTTTCCATTAATATATTTAATTTTTGCATGTTATTTTCACTGTTGGGTGCATTTTTTAATGCACATCTGACCAAAGTGTATGTATTTCTTGTACCCATTATTTGGCTGGAGGGCTGCATTGCAAAATCCAGAGAATTTTGGAGGATCGATGTACTTTTATTCAAATATTATTTCAGTAAGTATGAATCTGATAGGTCCATATTTAAATGCAAAATGAATCAGATTGTTTTACCACATCACAGGTTGTACAGCAAAAGGGGTGTTTGATTAATGGCTGGCTAAACTTTCATTTTGTTTGTAAAACGAGGATGGCAATGCAATATAAAATCAAAATCCAGAAGCCAGATGTTTTGAATGCAACAAAAGGTTTAATTCAAGAAAAAAGAAATAAAGAAAGAACAGAAGCAGTTTGGACACTGGTCATTTTTCCTTCCAAGCAAGACAAGATGCAGAATACAAACATGAACAAATGGAATTCAATTCATTCAGAGATTTAGAATAGGTTTACAAAATTGGGTTGAAATATATTTTAGTGGGAAGGGGGGCCTTAAGATGTGCAAAATCATCTAGAAGTACCTTTCCCCAGGGAATTCTGGGAAATGGGTTTTGATGAAACTATGGCTCCTTAAGGGAGAATAATCAGTCTGCCCACCAAACTACAATTTCCAGGCTATTATAGAGAGTGAAGAGGAAGTGCTGTCATCAGTATAAATTAGATGCATGTTTGTCTTTTTAAAAAATATGGCCTTAGCCTAAATGGGGATGTTGGTAGAATTAGTGTAGAAGCATCAAATTTTGTTCTAAAAGGAAGAATATCAAACACCGCTATAGGCTGGATTCCTAGCATAGCTGTTGATCTCTTATTCCTGTTTAATTCAGATGGACACCTCAGCCTTTGAGATAAATGGAAAGTTATGCCAGTAATTCCATGGGTCTTGCAGTTGTAAATTCCTGGGACATATGGCAAGTTCCTCTCAATTTAACAGGGATATCCACAGGTGCTAGCACGACGCCCAATGAGACTTTTATTCCTCAGGAAGCCCCGTCTTCCCAGGCCATAGCCCCAGCCACCATAACCGCACTGGTCAACTGCACATGGTGTGTTGCCTCCCACAGAAACAGGCTCACAGCTTGCTGACAGAATTGGCCCTGGGATGGTCACCACAGTTGGGGGTGGCTGAATCACAACTTCGGCTGGTGGGATCTGGTTGATGCAGGAAGGCCTGACCCCAGCCAGAGTGCCAAGACTGCCAGATGATTCAACAGCACCGTAGCCACGACCTCCTTGTCCCCAGCCAAGACCTCCTTGTCCCCAGCCTCCCCAGCCAAGACCTCCAGCTGATCCAAAGCCAACAGTGGGGGTGGAGGCACAGGATGGGACGGCACAGGATGGACCACAGTCAACCATGGTGGAGTTACGAAGGTGAAACTGGAAGAAAGCATATGATTGACAATGATGAGTTTGCACCGGAAGACAGCATAAAATTACTCACATCGTACTAGAGGAAGGATGGTCATTTTCTTCCTTGAGATGTTGCCTTGTCAAATCCTAGAGATGGATGGATGACTTCCCCTCCTATATTGCTGTTCCTAGGAAGCTTCCTATTATGGATGCTGCCTATTACCTTTTTGTGAAATATGCAGCATACATTTTAATGCAGTATACCTTGGCTGTAGAACTTAATCCGTTCCAGAAGTCTGTTCAACTCCCAGAACCATTCAAAAACCAAGGCATGGATTCCAACTGGCTGCAGGAGCTTCCTGCACTCAATCGGAGGCCGCGGAAGCCGTGTCAGAAGTTTGGCTTCTGAAAAAAATTTGCAAACCAGAACACTTACTTCTGGGTTTGCGGCATTTGGGAGCTGATTTGTTCGGGATCCAAGCCGTTGGAAAACTAAGGTACCACTGTATACATTTAAAGCATTATCACACCATTTCAAATGATGACGCCTCCCCTCCCCCCGCGACGCTCCATTCCTGGCAGCTGTACAGTGGTGCCTCGCAAGACGAATTTAATTCATTCTGCGAGTTAATTCATTTTTGTGAAAAATTCATCTTGCGAATCACAGTTTCCCATAGGAATACATTGAAATTTCTTTTTTTGCCCATAAGAACAAATTAATTAAATTTCAATGCATTCCTATGGGAAACCGCGATTCGCAAGACGGATTTTTCGCAAAACGAATTCGCCACCATCAGAAAAATTTGTCTTGCAGGGCATTCATCTTGCGAGGTGCCACTGTAGTTTGTAAAGGGTGCTGGGAGCTGCTAGGAGGTTTCTATTGTAGTTCTGTGAGACAAATAGGAATCTCCTAACCACTCTCAGCACCCTTAATGAACTAAAGCTCCCAGGATTTTTTTTCTCTGTGTGTGTGTGTGTGTGTTTGTGTGTGGTAGGCATCATCATTTGAAGTGTTATGATACTGTTTTCAATGTATACTGCATGAGGTGCCTGAATCAGACCATTGGTACTTTGTTTATACTTACAGGCAGTGGCTCTCTGGCTTTTCAGACAGGTGAGATTCCCAGAGCTAAGTGGAGATGCTGGGTGGAATCCAACTCAACTAGAGTAGAACCATTGAAATGCTTAGACTATTGGAATGAATGTGCCTAGTTGTGTGGGTTCATCTCCATTCCTGTACTCTGTGTAGGACTAACATTGGCTACAACGCTCCTGGGATTGAACCTGGGACGCTCTGAATACAAAGCTCTGCCACCGAGCATGGCCCTGTGCTTTCATTCCACTCCCTGCCACCTGCACAAATTATAATCTAACTATGCAACATTCTAAAATAGTCCAGAATTGAAGAATGTGTTGTTTGCCATAGTTTTATGACTAGGAACTTTAGGGAGAGGAGTTTAAATGAAGGCTAAGATTTTCAGGAAGCTGGATGTTGTGCCCCATCTCTGGGAACAGAGGCAGTTTTAGAGTAGCATGGCCGGTTCAGCCACACTACGCACTCACCCACTTTGCCCTTCCCTGATATCACAGCAGCTCAGCGAATGAGAGCAAGATCGGTGGGATCACCTACTCCTGCGAAGGCTGCTTGCTGTGAGACCAAAACGCAGATAGCCAATTAGTGCAAAGTGATAATCATTACCCTTGGTTGGTATGTGTATGTAGTTGTTGAACAACTTTTTAAGAAGTGGGGAAGGGGACATTCCCTCATTATGCCACCTCTTCAATATTGCTTATTTAGCTGAGGCTTCTTGGGGCCAATTCCCAGGGCAACGGAGAGCGGGTAAAGGCTGGAAGCACAGCAAACAACCACAAGATTGTTCCACCAAGCTTGTAATTTCTCACAGATTTTTGAGCAGACCACATCAAAAGGCTTATGAGAACTGGTTTGGTGAACACTGACTGCCTGGGTTGAGAAATAAAGGCTTGGGATTCTTGGCAAGAGAGCCACAGAAATACTTTGCCCACAGGCTCTAAATCTAATCAGCATCCCAAATGATTTATACAGTTTCTGGAATTGAACTTGAGCCATCTCCTTCCATTCTCCATTTACAGGGATGGGGAAGGAGACTCTCACTCCAGGCCAAACCTCTTACCCTCTGGACCCTCCTGGACTTCTTTTACCTGGCTGGGAACTCTCACCATACTTCTCACCTGCCCAGGTGGAGTGCAGAGAGGGCTGTGTGTCTGTGTAGGAACCTTTCACATGTGGAATGTAGCTGGAATGAGACCACATCTGTTGCTCCACCCACTATTGCCTCTGGACTCAACCACTTCCCTCCCACCACCTTAATGTACCTCACCCGCAAAGGGATGTCTGCAACAGAACACAACCGCTTTCAAATAATGCTTTGAAGATGTTTCCTCTGCTTTCATTAACTTCATATTCAGTGACATACCTCATCCATTTCATGAATTCACCTGCACTACTTACTTGGCAATAACCCCACCCACCCACCCACCCCAAATGAGAGGAGAACAGAGGAAGGTGCCTTGAGTTACACCATTGCCCCATCTACCTCTTTTGTCCCTACAGTGACTGTCAATGATACTCCAGGGGACATTCTCCAGTCTACCTAGTGATGCTGGGGGTTTCACTGGGGACCTTTAGCCCGCAAAGCAATGTGCCTTAAAAATAGTAAGATTCCAGTCCTCATGGCTCTGAATGAAGAAGTGATGGCACCACTCTGCGGATGGGACCCAGATGAATGGACCCAAAGCTTCCTGAATAATAATAATAATAAAATGCTTGCCTTTTCTTCTTTCCAAATTTCTGCTAATTTGGATATTGAATTCAATGGTTTCGGTGATCAGTCCTGAGAAAGTGCTAGAGCATTGCAGGGGGTTGGACTAGATGACCTTTGGGGTTCATTCCAATGGTACAGTTCTGTGATTCTATGATTCTCTATTCAATCCCCAGCCTCTCTTGTTAGGGTTTGCAGAGACTCCTTTTTGGAGGGTTATTGCCAATCAGCATGGACAATAGTGAGTTACATAGGTTGGGACTGACTAAATACTGAGGCTGACCTAAATGTATGGCAGCTTAATAATAATAATAATAATAATAATAATAATAATAATTGCATCTGTCCTTAGCATTATTGTTAAGGACAGATTGATCCAGCTAATCTTAAAGATTTTAAAAGGGAAATGACCCCACAAAGAACTTATTTCAATAACCAAGACTATAAAATACACTTGAAGACAGACATGTATGTCACCCCCCCCCCCCAAATGCCTCCATAAGTTTTGAATCTTTGTCACTCAGTCTTGACCTCATCCACTAATATCTCATTTACTAGGAGGTTTCAATTCAAAGAAGTATGTAATATTCACACACCCTCAAAATGAATAAATAAATGAAGGAACCCACTTTGAAAATAATTACAAAGGATGTGGGGAGTTATGTTGCCCAGAGATGGGAAAACTGGTCCCCCCCCCCCAGATGTTGTTGGACTCTATTACCCATCAGCCGCTGCTAGTACAGCCAAGAGTCAATAATAATAAAAAGAGTTATAGAGCAACAACATCTGGGGAGACACAGAATTCCCTATCCCTCGCATTGTCTTTTGTCGAAACTCTTCTGTAAGTGAACCCTCTCCACCCAGAATTACAGATCTTTTTCAAGGTTGACTTACCCAGTTCTCTGGAGAACAGAAGACTGTTGTGATGTCAAGTTGTGCTTTTGGTGGACTTCTGAACATTTTTATACCATTCTTGCCACCCATCCCAGGTGGTGAAGAACCTCCTTGAAGTGCCGCAGGGTTTAATTACCTACCCCAACTCAAGAAGCAGGAAACAATTGAACCCCCAAATTATTTTAATAAACTTAACACGCTAAAGCAAAGTCTTCCTGTATCATGTTCACCACTTGAAAATAACCATGGCAGCCCAGCCCTTTAATGCTCCAGAACAGCAATTTGTCTAATTGGCGCTCCTTTTGTTCTGAAATGGCAACCTGCTGTCCAGGAATATGTTGCTGATCTTAGCTGGAAAATCTGGAGAAAATTCAGCTTTGCTTGCATTTTGATGAGAAACTACCCAATTCACACTTTCCAGAATTGAGTTCCTCCCTTTGGGCGGGGTGAATGTACTTCACTATGGCCCAGGGGAAAGAGACTCAAATTGGTCTCTTTGTTAAGAAGGGGTCCCCAAGCCACATGGGGCTTTAATTCCTCCCCCCCCCCCCCAAGATAAATATGAAAAGCATAACAGCAAATGCAACATGCATAACAAAACTTGACTCTGAACATATCCCTGGTGCTACTTGTTGATGCACAGAGGAAAAAAGGGGGACACAAACCTAGAAACAGAAATCTGGAGGACTAGAGGGAGTAATTTATAAATTTGCAAGTGTTTAGGTCTACCAACAGGCCTGTTAACGAACAATTCGGGCAATGAACTCTGCAAAACCGGAAGTGGGTGTTTCGGTTAGCGAACGCTGCCTCAGAAGCCGAACGGTGGAAGGGCACCGGCGGCAGGAGGCCTCAGTAGGGAAAGCGCGCCTCGGTTTAAGAATGAATTTGGTTTAAGGAAACGGATCCTGACTTCAGGAATGGATTAAGTTCGTAAACCAAGGTACCACTGTATAATACCAGTCCATAATGGACAATGAAGATCTGAACTGCTCCCTGTTGCCACAAAGCAAATTCAGCACATAGAAATCAAGCAACTAGGCTACTTTTTAAAGGCTGTTTTGCCTCCTCTTCACTATCCATTTGCCTATTCCACTCACTGCCTCCGTCTCTTGCAACCTCCCTCCATCTAAAGTGTGGGGTTTGGCTAGCCACATTATTGGACCGAGTAGCAATTTCAGAGGAGTACTAGGGACTCCTATGTTCTTAGTTTTGTTTTAAATGTGTTGGCTTTCTCCCTGAGATGATTTTAGTAGTAACCACACTAATAATAATATTCCCATCACTGATTTATTAATCATTCTCGATACAACTGTTTTAAAGTGAATAATAATAATAATAATAATAATAATAATAATAATAATAACAACAACAGTGTATATATTTAAAACAAAACTAGAACCATGCAAAATAAACACTCATGGCAAAGACCCATTTATCCAGGTGGGAAAGTGTCAGAACAAGAACACAGTGGTACTTTGGTTCTCAAACGCCTTGGTACTCAAACAACTTGGAACCCAAGCACTGAAACCCAGAAGTAAGTTTGTGAACTTTTTCCAGAAACTGAACATGCTCCGTTTTGAGTGTTACGCTTCCAATTTGAGTGCCACACTTCCGTTCTGAGTGTTACTCTGAGGTCGGGCAGTTTTTGCTATTTATTTTGCATTTTTGTAGCACTTTTTCTTTCTTTTTTGTGACTGTGTGGAACCCAGTTCATCTATTGATTGATGATTGATTGATTGTGTGATTGCAGTACATTGTTTATTGCTTTCACTTTATGGATCAATGGTCCCGTTAGATAGTAAAATTCATGTTAAATTGCTGTTTTGGGGGTTGTTTTTAAAGTCTGGAATGGATTCATTTGTTTTGCATTACTTTCTATGGGAAAGCACGCCTTGGTTTTGGAATGCTTTGGTTTTGGAACAGACTTCCGGAATGGATTAAGTTTGAGAACCAAGGTACTACTGTATCTCCAGTTCTTTTCAGAGTACAATAACAACTATGACAACAATAAAATTACAGTCATACCTCAGTTTAAGTATGCTTCGGTTTGAGTACTTTCAGTTTAAGTAATCCGTGGACCCGTCTGGAACGGATCAATCCACTTTCGATTACTTTCAATAGGAAAGTTCACTTCGGTTTGAATACTTTCAATTTAAGTATTCCGCGGACCATCTGGAACGGATTAATCCACTTTCCATTATTTTCAATGGGAAAGTTTGCTTCAGGTTAAGTACACTTCAGGTTAAGTATAGACTTCCGGAACCAATTGTGTACTTAAACCGAGGTACCACTGTAGTAATTATTAGTAAATTCCTGTTCACTGGGCAGAATGTAAAGGGGAAAATGGGAACAGGAGCACTCACTAGAAAGGGGGGCAGAATCAAGACTAATCCACCCTTGTAAAAAGTTATATTGGGGAAAAAAATCACTGAATTTCATAACTTGGCATGATTATAGAACAATTCTGCTTAATTAGCAAAATATATATTTAAAAAATCTTGTATTGAGATGACAACTGATTAACACCTTGAAACTTGTTTGCTCCAACACCTTGCAAAGGACATCAGATGCTCTCAATATATAGATTAGTCAACTCTTTCGACCTGTGGCTATTGTTTCCCATAAGGAAGCAGTAAACGTTGGTGAATTAAGAAGCTTTCAAAACCGAAAATGCTCCCATTTGCACATTTGCAGACTTTGCACAGATGACATCTTCTGAGAATATGTAGCTTTAATAAAGTCGTCCCCACCCCTGTAAATCGTTTTTCTGTGATGTTCACATATGATTTGACGGCCTTAAATGTTCTAATTGCACTGGAGTTTCACATTGCTCAATAACCTTAAGAATAGCATGCCTTCGAAATGGCCCCAAAAATGTAAACCTAAAAAATAAGAATATTGGCTTTTATCCACTGACCAAACTAACTGTGAATCTATTTGGTCTCCCTTCAAGATTCCCCCACCAAAAGAAGGGAGACACACACACACACACACACACACACACACACACACACACACCAACAAGAGTCACAATGGCTCTCTTTTTACGCAAGGGGAGTTAATTGGGGCTCCAGCTCCCATCATCTCCAGCAAGCATGGCCAACAGTTAGGGATGAATTTTATTGTATGATTGCTTAGATCAGGCTTCTTCAAACTCGGCCCTCCAGATGTTTTGAGACTACAGTCCCCATCATCCCTGAACACTGGTCCTGCTAGCTATGGATCATGGGAGTTGTAGGCCAAAAACATCTGGAGTTTGAGGAAGCCTGGCTTAGATGGTCAGGCTAAATTTGTGGGGTGTAAACCTGATCCAGACTTCACAGCAGATCTTGTACTGGCCAGATCTAACCTCCAGGTTCATACCTTTACCTTTACCTCAAGGTAAAAATAAAGACCCCCAGGCGGTAAATTCCAGTCAAAGGCGACCATGGGGCTGCGGCGCTCATCTCGCTTTCAGGCCGAGGAGCTGGCGTTTGTCCACAGACAGCTTTCTGGGTCATGTGGCCAGCAGGACTAAACCGCTTCTGATCATCAAGGTTGGCGGTTTGAATCCCGGCGATGGGGTGAGCTCCTGTAAATATTCAACTATAAATCTATGCTGGAAGCCACCTAGAGTGGCTGGGACAACCCAGTCAGATGGGCGGGGTACAAATAATTTTTATTTTTATATCCAAAAGTGTTGTATCTTTCAGAGGTCCACATCTTCCGCCACTCTCAGGATCCACACAAATGAATCAGAGGGCTTCGTTTGGATTGTGTGTGAAAATTCTTTGGATTCAGCAAATTCAGCGAATAATAATAATAATAATAATAATAATAATAATAATAATAATAATAATAAATGCTTACAAGGCATTAAAATCTCCAGCTGGAACTCCAGCTGTGTCCTCTGCTCAGGGCATTTATTGGGGTCCAGGGATTATACCCTCATGGGAGTAGTTGATGGTTGATGGGGGGAGGTTGGGTGGGAAGGAGGGAAATCTTGGTCTTCCAAGGTGAGAGGTTGGGAGGAAAAAGCAAAGATCTCAGGTGAGTGCTGGGAAGGGTACTACCTTCTGTCATAGCTGCCAAGTTATCCCTTTTTTTCAGGGATTTTCTCTTATGCTGAATAGGCTTCCTCGCGAGAAAAGGGAAAACTTGGCAGCTATGACCTTCTGTGGGTGGTAAGAGTTAAGAACTACCTTTTAGTGAGGACTCCGTATTCTTTTTTCTTAACTCTCCATGACTGTTTTTGTTCTTGTCTTTTATTCACGTTAGTTTTCTATATATTATTGTATCATGGAAAACAAACCTTTAATAAAAATATTAAATAAAAATAACCGCCACTTTCTTTGTGCTTATTAAAAAAATGGACTTATTAAAGCAAAGCTACATAAAAAAACAAAGGAAGACTGGTATCTAAATTAAAAATCAAGAAGGGGAGGCTCCAAAACACTGATGATGCCTTCCGAACTGTATAAAAGTTCAAGACACACTGGGATCTTCACTCGATTCCTTACCTTTCCATTGACCTCTGCTTCTCGGAGAGCCAGGTAAGCCCAGCTTTCATGAATGTACTGTATTTTCAATGGGTTGTGCATGATATTAATCAGTGTAGACGCATGCTGAAATATTCACCTGATCCTTTACCTTTCCATTGCCTTCTGTGCCTCAGAGAACCAGGTAAAGTCCATCTTTGGGGAATGTATATGATGGTAGCAATACTCAAAGTAGACCCATTGGCATTAATGGACATGAGAAACTTGAATCAATCCATTTCACCAGGCCTACTCTGAGTAGCACATTATTAGACAGAAGCTAACTGGAGCAGTAACTCTCTTACCTGAGGTTGAAAGATCAGAGGCAGTGTGTGTCTTTTGGCAAGAGATGCACTTTCAGAATGATAGCACATAATCTGTGTTGGCCTCCCAATGTCAGAACCAGCCCCTTGAGTTGGTCCTCAAAACATGAGTGGAGGTGTGCTCAGGCCAGGGCCTGGAAATTAACTGGTAGTTGGTTCAGGATCGGTGTAATATACTCAAGCTGTCTTGCTCCAGTGAGAAAGTGGGCTGTCTAAATTTGCTGAAGTTTCTAAACCAGGCACCCCCCAAACTGTGGCCCTCCAGATGTTTTGGCCTACAACTCCCATGATCCCTAGCTAACAGGACCAGTGGTCAGGGAAGATGGGAATTGTAGTCCAAAACATCTGGAGGGCCACAGTTTGGGGGTGCCTGTTCTAAACATTCTTCAGAAGCAGCCCTATGTATAACGTGTTGCAGGACTCTAACCTAGAGGTTGCCAGAGTATAAACAACAGGACTTAGGCTATTCTTGCACAACTGTGGGTCATCAGCTCAAGCTGATGGGAGACACTCTGGGCCACTGAGACCACTTGAGCCTCAAGCAACAGCAAAGGATCCAGGAATACCTCCAAGCTAGTTGTCTGCTCCTTCAGAAGGAGAGCAACCCCATCAAGAACAGGCAACTTCCCATCCGTCCAGTCTAGGGAACCTCCCACTAACTGCCTCGCCTCATTTCTATCTGGAATGAGCTTCAGCCTCATGCAGCACATTCCCAAGGCAAAATAGCAGTCCAGCACATCCACTTTCATACCTGCAGATGATGTGTGCCATCAGCAAACTGCTGACACTCTACTCCTCTCAGCAGTTTCATGCAAAATGACATAGGGGATAGACTTGAACCCTGAGCAGTCCCACACTGAATCCCTCTGGAAATGACCACCCAAGTAGGTTTGTAACCAGCTCAAAGCAGTGCAATCCACCCCTAACTTGGACAGCCGCTCTAGAAGGACAACATGGCCAATGGCATCGAAAGCCGCTGAGAGGTCAATGAGAATTAACAGGGACACCTTTCCGCTGTCTCTCTTCTGACAGAGGTCATGATCCTGTACCAGAACAGCTCTTCTTATGTCCTTATGGGTAACAGTGAGGGAGGGCTTTTGTGCACTATAAATAGCTAATGTGGTTTCCTCCAAATGATCTGGACTACAGCTCCCATCATTCCTGAGCATGTGGTCTGGTTGATGGATTTTGTATTCCAAATCATTTGGAGAGCAACAGGTTGGCTTCCCCAGTTGTAAATCTTGCATTCCCCGTTTTGACATTTCTCACTTTGTTTCAGATTAACCTCCACCATGGTTGACTGTGGTCCATCTTGCGCTGTCCCATCCTGTGCCTCCACCCCAGTTGTGGGTTTTGGATCTGCAGGCTACAGAGGTCTTGGCTATGGCCTTGGCTTTGGACATGGAGGTTTCGGCTGGGGGCTTGGAGGCTCTGTTGAATCCTCTGGATCCCTTGGCACCCTGGGGGGTGTTATCCCTTCATGCATCAACCAGCTCCCACCAGCAGAGGTCGTGATCCAGCCACCTGCCTCTATTGTGACCATCCCAGGGCCCATCCTCTCTGCTAGCTGTGAACCTGTGTCTGTTGGAGGCAACACTCCATGCGCTGCTGGGGGTTATGGCTATGGGTACGGCAGAGGGCTCTTTGGGGATGGTTATGGTTACCTTGGAAAGAGGTCTTGGTTGGGTGGCCGTTCTGGTATCTGTTCATACCCCTGCTAAACCCAGATGGATGACCCCATTGAAAACTCAGAATTTGGATATCCTGGCTCCTGCCTGAGTTCATGCGCTCACATTTCAGAAAGGCTGAGTGTGCACATTGCTACAGGAAAAGAATGCAATTTGTGGATGCTCAGCTCCCTCTGAAAAGCCTATTCTAATGCCTTTTCTTGCCTTCCTTTTTTTTTTTAAAAAAAATTATGTATATGTCCCTCTCTGTTCTGCAAGCCTCCACTCTACACTAAGCTACACAATCTGTCATATATGAATTTAGAGTTCTTGAGTTAAAAGCTTTCCCCTTGGGTAGAAGAAGTTGCAAACAATTCCTTTCAAAGACAGTGCTATGCCTGCTTGGCTTAGCCTGTGTTGTATCTCATGATTTATCTCATGGATGGGAAACCTCTCTCTTGGCTCCAGGTGTTCTTGGAATCTAGCTCCCATAATCCCCAGCCAGAATGGCCAATGGTCAGGGATTATGGGAGCTGTAGTCAAACAACATTTGGCAGGGTCTACTGTAAAAGCAAACTGTCCACTCTGTTTTCATTAAAACTCATTCTTCAATGTCTTATAAGCCTTCTTGTTTTGTTTTATCTAATTCCGGGGGAAATCTACAGCAGAAAGATTGTTATCAGCCAGGAGGGAGGAATCTTTCTTTAAATATTGCATTTATCTGCTCATTTTATACATACATACATACATACATACATACATACATACATACATACATACATGCATGCATATGATTTGCACACCCCTACAGTGTTAAGAAAGTCACTCATGTAAATCCAAAGTTTTGTCTTTCTTACTTCAGATATTGTACATAACAGGGAGATATTCAAAGATGCAGAAGAAAAACTCACTCAGAACCACACAGCCAATCAGGGCATGTGCTAACTCCGTAAAGACCACCCCATTCCAATGCCCCAGCCACTGCCTCTTGTTGGTTACCTGGTTTTCCAATATCAGAAATAACCCTTAAATTACAGACTGAATGATCCCTACTGTTGCACTTCAAACCACTGCGGTACACAATTCTCTGCATGCCATTTCCTGAGATGCCCCTTAGCTACAAATATTAATAAGCCACACTCCCCAAAAACCCCTCAGCAACGGACTTCAGACCTGAATAAAAGCCTATACATGGAGATGTTGTTGTTTAGTCATTTAGTCATGTCCGATACTTCGTGACCCCATGGACTAGAGCACACCAGGCACTCCTGCCTTCCATTGCCTCCCACAGTTTGGTCAAACTCATGTTGGTAGCGTTGAGAACACTGTCCAACCATCTCATCCTCCGTCGTCCCCTTCTCCTTGTGCCCTCCATCTTTCCCAACATCAGGGTCTTTTCCAGGGAGTCTTTTCTTCTCATGAGGTGGCCAAAGTCTTGGAGCCTCAGCTTCAGGATCTGTCCTTCCAGTGAGCACTCAGGGCTGATTTCCTTCAGAATGGATAGGTTTGATCTTCTTGCAGTCCATGGGACTCTCAAAAGTCTCCTCCAGCACCAAAATTCAAAAGCATCACTCCTTCGGTGATCAGCCTTCTTTATGGTCCAGCTCTCACTCCTTCATGGATCACTGCCTTGTCGTGGCGAAGGGGCTTGAATAACTCAGAGAAGCTATGAGCTATGGCGTGCAGGGCCACCCAAGACGGTCAGGTCATAGCTGAGAGTTTAGACTAAATGTGATTCACCTGGAGAAGGAAGTGGCAAACCACTCCAGTATTTTGCCAAGAAAACTCCATGGACAAAGACAACAGGCATACATGGAGATGTTTTACTTAAATTCCAAGATGGATAGCAATTTGTTGGAGTGGTGGGGTGTTTGTCCAATTCATAATGCAACTGAGCCCTGCGAGTCTGATCAATTCACATTCCAAGCTGAGCAACAGGGCCGGCCCTCTCACGAGGCAATGTGAAGTCACTGTCTCAGGTGGCAGGATCTACAAGGGCAGCAGATTCGGCCTCCAAGAAATGAATTGGACACTACTGCTGCTACACACTCTTTTGAGGCTTATAACTGCATCCTCCTCGGCAGACCCACCCCCCATAACGTCTCTATAGTAGCCTCCTGGCAAATAGGAAGTACTACTGGTCTACTCCTCACAGTGGGGACTGCCTTCTGAGGTCTTCTAGGTGCTGCACCCAAATGGCATGATTCAGAGCAAACCCACCCCATGATGGCCTTTGATTCCCACTTCAAGCACTGGGTGAGGTTGATTTGATTCCCCTCCTTGTTCCCAATGCATATCTTCTTTCACCCCCTAGTTCCCAATGTAGATCTTCACTCCTCACATGTTCCTGATGTAGTTCTTCTTCATTCACCTCTTCTTCCCAGGTGGGGTGGTTTGCACCATTTTGCAGTACACCTCAGGTCCCAAAATGTATTGGGCCAGCCTTTCTGGGCATAGCTGCCAAGTTTTCCCTTTTCTCGCGAGGAAGCCTATTCAGCATAAGGGAATTTCCCTTTAAAAAAGGGAGAACTTGGCAGCTATGTTTCTGGGCAATAATAATAATAATATATTCTTAATTTATACCCCGCCCTCCCCAGTCAAAACCGGGCTCAGGGCGGCTAACACCAATAAAATTACAATAAAACATAAAAAGCAATTAATTAAAATACAGATTAAAATACAATATTAAAATTTAAAATGAAGCCTCATTTTAAGTAGTCCATAAATCCAAACCATGAGGGAGGAAAAACACAGGGGTCAGACTAAGTCCAGCCCAAAGGCCAGCAGTACAAGGGTCCCAAGCTGCATAGGGCTTTATGGACTTTGGAAATGGCACTGGCCTCAAACAATACAGCCCATATAGGGATGGGGAAGAAATTTGATTCAGTTGGCAGTTACAGTGGCACCTCGCAAGACGAAAATAATTCGTTCCGCGGGTCGTGCCGTCTTATGGAAATTTTCATCTTGCGGAAACAAACAGCAGATGGCAAAAAGGGGGGGCAAAAAAAATTGTCTTGCGAGACGCAGCCATAGAAAGCTTCGTCTTGCGAGGCAACAAAGAATCACTAGACGCTTTCGTCTAGCGAGTTTTTCGTTGCACAAGGCATTCGTCTTGCGAGGTACCACTGTAATTGTGAAGCTACCTACTCTGGACTTTCTGAAACAGTACAACAACAAAAACATAGCTATGTTTTGAGCTACAGTGACAGGAGTTCCCTAATTTCCTGGGGGTCTCCTGCCAACTCTCAGCCCCCTTAATGAACTACAGCTCCCAGAATTCTTTGAGTGAAGCCATGACTGTTTCAGGTGGTATCACAGTGCTTTAAATATATGGTATGTATGTATGTATGTATGTGGCCTACCTCTTTGCTTCCCTCAAAATACCTCAGATTTGACCCCACCCCTGCAAAGCTAAAATCCCTAAATTTATTCAACGTTTAAGCTTTGGGCAAAATTCAGTAGTGAGCTAATGAAAGGCTCTCCATGAATGACTGATGCTGCTATTTCGCTTGCAACAACCCATCCAAATTGCACATCCTGTGTGGGTGATAATGGAGTTGATTCTTGGAAATTTGTGCAAATGACAGAAGCTGGAGATTGGCCCACTATCATCTTGCTTTGGCCCAAAGTTACTATTATGATTATTATTATTTTAAAATGCTTTTTACTAGGAAGTGTTGCTGACACAACTGTCTTAGAAAGCTAAGTGTATGCTTGGCAATGATGGGGGGGAAAAGAATTGTGAAAAAGCCTTTTTTAGATAACATCTTAACAAGGTGCAGAACCTTATTAATGCAATGCCCCACCTTCATAGGAGCACATAATCTCTTTAAATTGCTGGCATTTCATCCTGCTGGCTTTCTTCAGGATAGAAACACACAGCCTTCAAAGAGATTAATTGCCGACAAGATTAGTGCTACTATCCTATACAGTAGAGGGAATCTGTGGTTGTTTTCATGCGCTCTGTGCTTCCAATCAGTGGCATGTTTCAGCGTAAGTTTATGAAGCTGAGCGCCCTTTGGATTAGAGAGTAACATCACTGGTGGCTGGTGCCCATTGAGACAGGTAGGCAAGGAGACCCAACAGTGGGTGGACCCAGAGCCAGTGAGAGGCAAAAGCAACTCATTCTAGCTTTGTCCCCATTCTCCTCCTCTCTGCTGAGTTCTACAAGGGGAAACACTGAGGGCAAGGAGAAGGAAGCTGACAGGCAATTGAACTATCTGGCCTCGTTGTATGAAAGCAGGCAAGTGGGGGCTGGCTGGTTAGTTGGTGGGGCAGTATCCTATTCACCCTAATGAATCACCCCCCAATGAATAACAGGGATTTTTAGTGCCTTTGCAATATCAGTATCTTTCCCCATTAGCCACGTGTCTTGCCCTGTTAGATGGAGCAGGATAGAGACAAAGGACTTATGATTCAAGTTTTAAGGCTCAGGCGAGAATATATGGGATAGTATGAACAGGTTATCTGCTGAGGTTCAGTGAGGTGTTTGAAAAACCACAACTCGTTTCTTAAGATACAGGTTCTGCTGAGCTTTCCTAGGCAATGGAGCTACACATTAGTTGGGGGGGGGGGACATAAGAGCCCTGCTGGATCACACCACAGAAGAGCATTGGTCTTCACCTGGTGAGTTGGGGTCCACTGGTGGGTTGCAGCCTGATGCAACAGAAACCCTACCACCATGGAAATATATATATATGGTAAAAGAGAAAAAATGCAGGTATGGGTCAAAAGTGAGTCCTGGGTCTGAAAAGGGTGAAGATATCTGCTCTAGCCCAGCATCCTGTTTACACATTGGCTAATCAGATGCCTCTGTGAAGACCACAAGTGGGGCACAAAGGCAATAGCCTGTATCTAGAGTTGCCCAACAGAGAGCGTATATTTGGTGATATAGTTTCTCAGCAAACAGCACATACAGTAGATAAATTCCCACAGGAGGAAGAGATGCCCACCGACTTGGATGATTACAAAAGGGGATTGGAAACATTCATGGAAGATAAGGCTCTCAGTGGCTACCAGCCACAATGGCTATACTGTACTCTGCTTCTATGGCAGGTGGCAGTAATGCTTCTGAATACAGGTCACTAGAAGCCACAGGAGAGACAGAGGGCTCTTGTGCTCAGGACTTGCTTCCCATTGGGGCATCTTGGTGGCCACTGTGAGAATAGGATGAGATGAGCCATTGGCCTGATCCAGTTGGTCTCTTCTTGTGTTTTTAAGAAAATGGTTATCCAGGAAGCCTACAGGGAGGGCAATCTCCTTCCTTTGATGTTTGTCTCCCAGCAATGGGTATGAGGAGAGGTATACCGCCTTTGAACCTGGAGGTCAGATCTGACCATCACTAAATCTTCTATGATGGCCAGATCAAGTTTATACCCCACAATTTTATCCAGCCAGTCTAAGCAATCATGCAAGGAAATCCATCCCTGATTGAACTCACTTGGACGACTGACTAAACATGTTACGTGATTGGGCTGACTCAGCAGAACATGTTCAAAAGAAGGAAAACAGGGTGTAAAATGGGGTGTGCAAATTTTGTATGGAGCTGATGATAGCTTTATTTCCTCCCCACCCCACCCCTATCCTCCTGTCTCATTGGGCTCATCAATGTAAATTGAGGTTAAAAATGCACAGAAATTGTTTTGCCGGTAGCTAATTAAAACTTATGTAACAAAGGGGTGTTGGTGTCTGGGGCCAGCAGGAGGGGACCCTGACAAAAATGTATAAAATAAACCCAAAGCCTTGCTAGGTGCATCCAGCACAGACTCTCAGGCTCCTTTCATCTCTTCTCTCCAGATATATTGGTAAGTTGGGCATCTATCAGTGGATTTTCACTAAGGGGATTAGTCTGTGTCTGGGTTCTGTTGCTTCAAACTGTGGAGTTCATATGAATGACTGCTTCTCTGTATGACAAATATGTTTTTTTAATATATATATTTTTTAAAAAAACTGCATGGAGACAGCTAGGGTGTTAGGAGCACAGGTGAGATAAGGCCTTTCCCTTTACATGCTATTTTTTCTAGATGCACTGAAAATGTCCAGGCATAGCCTGCTCTCTTTAGGGAAACTTCTTGTATTTATCTTTGTATCTGTCCCAGAACCTTAATCCACCTATCTCCTCTGTCTACCATCTGTCCATCCTATATGTATGCCATTCCATCAGAGCGTCTCGGGGTCATTGACACCACAACCATAAGAAAGCCTAACTAGGTGAAAGGGTTATATTTATTCAAAATATAAGAGCATAGAGCAGTAGTCTTTGACCTATTCAGACACAGGACCCCATTTTAACTCAGACATACATTTAGGGATTCACTTATTCATATTTGGCGTGGTGGTGGTGCTTCTGTTGTGACCCAACCCACCAGCTGAAGACACACACAGATTGGCTCTGTTCTACATGTGGAGTACCCCCATCTCCTTCCCCGAGGGGGGCATCCTAAGTCTTCTTCAAAGGGGAATTGAGCCTCATCATCTTTGCTGAAAGCTTACTTCCAACAGGCACCTCCTACCCCTGAACAGTGCCAGCTGATCATTATAAGAACAACTCTTTAAGAACTGGTGCCAGAGTTTGACTCCCCCCTTTCCCCTCCCTGTCCTTTCCCCCTTACTTCTCTCTCTTTCTCTCTCCCCGCTTTCTTTCTTTAAGATTGTAAGCCTGAATATATTGCCTGTCTTGTTTCAGTTTGTTAGTTGCCCTGAGAGCCCTTTTGGCTAAAGAACAGGGTGTGAATGCTCTAAATCAACCAACCAACCATATATTCTGTTTCTCTTGCCTGTCTATCTGCTTATCTGTCTGCAGTGGTGTAGCGTGGGTTGCCACCGCCTGGGGACACATACATGGAGAGGGTGGTGGGAGGGGGAAAATAGACGGAGAATGTGTGTGCATTCAACTGCCTAATGGCATCACCCAGGAGATCGTAGCAGCAGAGATAAGAAAAGAAAATTTGATCTGGAGATGTCACTTCCTGGTTCATATGAAGAAACCCAGCGATGGAAGCGCACAGCTGTACTGAGACAGCACCGGGTGTTAAAACTTTGCACCCCCAACAATTTTGCACCCAGGGCAACCCCCCCTGTATCCCTACACCACTGTCTATCTGCCCTTCCTTCCTTCCTTTCCATAAGACAATCCATCAGTCTAATCCAATTTATTTTACTAACCTTAATGGACTGGTATTGTTGACAAAGGGCATATCCACATTATAAACATATTCAGCTTTTTTTGGTTACAGTATTTTTTGCTGCAAAAGACACACTTTTTTCCTCCTAAAAAGTAAGAGGAAATGTCTGTGCATCTTATGGAGCGAATGTGTGGTCCCTGGAGCGGAATTGCCCAGGGGCGAAGGGCAGATCGTTGGGTGTTTTTTTTTTTTAGAAAGAGCTACAAGAGGGAAAGAGAGTGTTGAAAGGACCCACTCAGCAGCTGATTGCAAGAGATTGGGGAGGGAGATAAGGGAGACAGCTCCCTTCCCAGCCCGGCAGGCAGGCCCCTTGCCCAGGCCTCAGTTGTTGTCTGCAGGAGGAGGTTGCTTGTTTCCCCAGCGACATGTGACTGGCTGATTAGATTATCTGTCTGGAAACTGTAGAAATGGGTCCCTTTCCTTTCCTAGAGAGGCTGCAGAACTGTGAGTTGAACCCCATAAAAACAGGATTTTTTCCCTTTGGAAGGTAAGCTCAACAACTTTGAGCTGATCCTCAAAAATGGAGCTTTCACCCCTTTTAAAAAGAAGCTTCCTGAAATATTTTATTGGGGGAGGGCAAAGGCACCTAGGCTTCTAGGAGTTGTCTGCTATGACTAGGACAATTCAAGAAAGCAAAATATTTTTTCCTTGTTTTCCTCCTCTAAAAACTAGGTGCGTCCTATGGACAGGTGCATCCTATGGAGCGAAAAATGCAGTATTTGCATTTGGGAGATGGGGTATATGTAGTTTTGCAGTATTTACATTTGGGAGATGGGGTATATGTAGTTTTGATCCTTCCCATTACTGTGGTACACATTTGCAGAAAAGGGACTTGAGACACTTCAAACAGAAGCCTGTTGTTTCATTCCAGATCCATCTTTGTTCCCAAAATAATGGCTTATTGTGGCCCATCCTGCACCATCCCATCCTATTCCTCCAGCCCGGTGGTAGGCTTTGGACCAGGATGTGGCCTCGGATCAGGGGCCTATGGTTCATTCCTTCCAACCGGGATATCATCCGCTAGTCTCGGGACATCCGCTGGGCTCCCTGTTTCCTGCGTCAGCCAGATCCCACCAGCTGAAGTGGTCATCCAACCTCCCGCCACTGTGGTGACCATCCCTGGACCCGTTCTCTCTGCAAGCTGTGAGCCGCTTTCCGTGGGGGGGAACACGCCCTGTGCTGCTGGATCCTATGGACTGAATGGATACGGAAGAGGAATTAACGGGCCCGGGAATGGCTACAAGAGGTTCCTGAGGGGGCAAAGTGGAAGCATCTGTGGATATCCTTGGTAAATGCAGAACCAGGAACAACCAGGAAATGGCAAAGAGTAATGTAGCCAAGTCTTGGTTACTGGGCTCCTACAAATGTTGATGTTCAGAACCCCTGACAAATAGGCTCAGGATTAGCTATCCCTTATTTCCTTTGAGCTTATTCTCTCTCTCCTCTCTTTTCTATAACAATGTCATTGTCATCGTCCCCCCCCCCCAAAAAAAAAACATTAACAAGGCATGGTCAACCTGCATCTTCTAGAACCTATGGATGAGGAACCTGTGGATATTGGACTCTAGTTCCCATGATCCCTTGACCATTGGTCTTGCTAGCTGGGGCTGATGGGATGTAGAGTTCAGCTTTCCCAACCCTGTTCTAGGAGGTCGTTTCACTTCCTTCCTGCAATATATACCTAAACCAGGCATGGCCAAACTCAGCCCTCCAGAAGTGTTGGGACTACAATTCCCATCATTCCTAACCACTAGTCCTGTTAGCTAGGGATGATGGGAGTTGTAATCCCAAAACATCTGGGGGGCCATGTTTGGCCATGCCTGACCTAAACTAAGGCCAGCTGAATTGCTTTTGCAACATTATAGGAGTCACTGATATTTTCCAAAGGGGGTGTGTATGTGAAAGGCATTGGGGGCGGGTTCCTTATTCAAAGGAGCTGAGGAATTCTGAGGGGAGGCATTTTGCTGGGAGTGTTTTAGTGGGTGGAGTGGGGATAATTTTTGTATGGAGCTCAAAGCAAATTTGAAAGATTCCCTTCAGGGTAGACCTCAGCAGAACTTTGAAGGTCTGGGCTCAGAGCACTATAATTTCTCGAGGAGGGTTCTCCACAATTTCTGAGATTGACCCCAACATTTTTCTGAAAAGAAAATTCAAAGTGGGTCTGTGTGCTTTATTAGGTGAGAACCGTGTGATATACCTAATGCATTTCTTCAGAAGTCAGGTATAGCTTATTCATTCCTCTCCAGCGGGAGATTCCAAATGGAGATATTGGCCATTTCTGCATATGTCTCATCTGAAGTTACTCTGCAATTGAATTTATGAAACTGATATTTACAAACAGGGAAGCTGCGGTGCTGTCTGCTCTTTTTCCTTATTAAACACTCTGCATAGTAGAAACACCTTTGCTTTCTTTCTTTCTTTCTAATGTTTTGCAGATCAAAGGGTTATCATATCCAACATTAGTTCCCCTAAGAGCAGGTATGGTAAAACTGATGGATGGGACTAAATTAGGTGCATTAATTTCTGTAGGTTACAACCCATTTTATTATGGCTCCATCAGGGCCGTCTCAAGCCGGTCGGGCGCCTGGGCGCCGTGGTGCGGAGATCGCTCCAGTGCCTAGTGGGCTGGCGCAGCGCGCAGCAAGGCTTCCGTGCGGCTTTGCCGTGCAGCGCCCTCCTGCCGGCCCGGCGCCCTGGCGCCCTGCGCCACCGAGACTACCCCTAGAGCCGGGCCTGGGCTCCATCGCCATAGAATCTGCCTTTTACCCAACCGTACTACTGTTCCATCTAAAAGGTAAAAAGGGAAAGGACCCCTGGATGGCTAAGTCCAGTCAAAGGTGACTATGGGGTGTGGCGCTCAACTCACTTCCAGGCCGAGGGAGCTGGCATTTGTCCACAAACAGCTTTCTGGGTTATGTGGCCAGCATGACTAAACCACTTCTGGCACAATGGAACACCATGGCAGAAACCAGAGCACACGGAAATGCTGTTTACCTTCCCGCCACAGTGGTACCCATTTATCTACTTGCACTGGTATGTTTTTGAACTGCTAGGTTGGCAGGAGCTGGGACAGAGCAACAGGAGCTCACCCCGTTGCAGGGATTTGAACTGCCGACATTCTGATCGACAAGCCTAAGAGGCTCAGTTTAGACCACAGCGCCACCCACATCTTAGTATTTAAGACCGTAAGAACAGCCTGCTGGATCAGGTCAGTAACCCATCTAGTCCAGCTTCCTGTTCCCACAGTAGCCAATGAGATGCCTGTTGAAAACTCCCAAGCAGGGTATGACTGCCAGAGCACCCTCCCGTCTGTGGTTTCCAGCAATTGGTATTCAGAATCATTTCTCCCTCTTACTATGGGGTATAGCTTGCCTAATGGCTAGTAGCTACTGATAACCTTCTCTTCTTCCATGAATTTGTCTAATCCTCTTTTAAAGCATGCAAGTTGGTGGCCATCACTGCCTCCTGGGGGAGGGAGTTCCACAGTTTAACTGTGTGCTGTTTGAATGAATAATTTCTTTTATTTTCCCTGACTATTCCAACATTCAGCTTGTGGGTGTCCACAAGTTCTGGTGTTATGAGAGGGGGATTTTTTTATTGATTCCCTTTCTCCATGTTATGCTTAAATTTTATGCAATGTAAGCTTTTTGAAGATGACTATGAAATTCACACTTTCCAAAAACAATCTGAGAACCAAAACACAGCTAACTTTCTAAATTCTCCCCCATCCAAATTTAGTGATGTGGTTCGTTAACCAAACAAAATTTATAAGAAATGCAAATATTAGGAGAAAGTGCTCATAAAAATGAAGATGCAAATGAAAATGACATACATTACATATGGGGGAATGGCCTGTAGAAAATGTGTACATTAGCCAAAATTGCATACAAAAATGTGTTTATTAAGATAACTTTACACCAAAGTGATGGGTTTTTGTGTGGATTAAAAATAAATAAATTCAAATTGTAGCAGAAATGTGGAGAACTGAATTTAAGATTGGGGGAAAATGAGAAAACAAGAGAAATGAAATGGACATGTTCTTTTCATCCCTAGTTATTGCAATCAGTTTACTTTTACCTACATGAAATGCAAACAAAGTATCCTAATATATACCCCATCTGGAGGCTTGGTAAAAAATACCTCTGAGAAGTATATGAACACAATAAATGACTTTTTCTACCACCTGGAAACATCCAGGAATGTCTTTCTCACCCCTGCAGGAAGTGGAAAATGTAGGATGGGAAGCAGCTGTCAATCCATAGAGAGTTGAATAGAATGGGGGTGTGTGTGTCTGTTTGTTGATGAGTGAAGATGCAAGTTTTGAAGTAGCACAGAGCTCCTTGCCAGCTGACATTTCTGGAGCCACACAGAGCTCATTGGCAGTTGCTAGGAACTGTACATTGTGCAGGAGGAAATGAAGATCTGATAAGGACCTGGATGCTTCTCATTTCCCCAAATTGAACTGTGCTTCTTCAATAAGTGTCGGCTTACAAGAAAGAGATAATGACAGGGTTAGGAAGATAAAATTAAAAAACACACCTTCAAGTCCAGACTTAAATAAGCAGTTGGCAAATCCACCCAACTCCCCAGCTGTCATGTTTTCTTACCCAGGGGCCATCTGAGCATTTAAGGTGTTATTAAAATCAAATTTGTTTCACTGTTGCAGAAAGTGTTTATAGAGCATGGTTGATCTTGGTGAACACGGCTCATGAAACCTTAGGGGCAACAATCAGGAAAGGGGAACAACTCTCAGGGTGCCTCCAAAATAAAAATAAAAATCCTCATATGGATCCATCAGATTTTGGGAGTGATAATTCCCCACAGGAAGCCATGGTGATAACGACAAACTTAGATGGTTTTAAAAGAGGATTGGACAAAAGAGGATTGGAAGAGAAGGCGATCAATGGTTAAAAATGGTAAAGGACCCCTGACAATTAAATCCAGTAGCAAACAACTCTAGGGTTGTGGCGCTCATCTTGCTTTACTGGCTGAGGGAGCCAGCGTTTGTCTGCAGACAGTTTTTCTGGGTCATTTGGCCAGCATGACTAAGCCGCTTCTGGCAAAACCAGAGCAGCTCACAGAAATGCCATTTACCTTCCCGCCGGAGCGGTACCTATTTATCTACTTGCACTTTAACATGCTTTCGAACTGCTGGATTGGCAGGAGCTGGGACCGAACAACGGGAGCTCATCCCATTGCGGGGATTCGAACTGCCGACCTTCTGATGGGCAAGCCCTAGGCTCAGTGGTTTAACCCACAGTTTCACCTGCATCCCGATCAATGGTTACTATCCATTTAAATAGAAGATTGGAAAGTTGCTGTTGGACTCATGTCCTGCTTGCAGGGATCTGGGTGGTCAGTGTGAGAACAGGATGCTGGACTAGATTGATCATTCCTCAACCCTACAATCTCATGTCCAGCAGAAACATAGGATGCTGCCTTCTACAGAGACAGACCACTGATATGTCTAGCTCAACACAGTGCATGTTGAGAAAGAGAGCCTTATTTCAGCACTGGTCACTGGACAGCACCTTCTGCCACAACCAAAGGCAGAAAACAAGCTGAGTGAGGGATTGGGCAAGCTACCTAGGAACCACACTCTCCTCCAGTGCCTCACTCCAGTGCCACCTGAGGAATACGCCTCTCTCTCTCTGCCCAATGGTAGGACTGGCCCTGGAGCAGGGGGTTGGATATGCACATCAAGGGAACAGCCCCCCCCCCCAAAAAATAGAAGAAGACAGTCATGATGATGCAACTTTAAGCTTTATTCCAAAAGACAGATGGGCAGAGAAGCAGTGGGGGAAACAGTATGAGATTGTTATGTACAATATACACCTAAGATGGCAATCGACAACCTGCACAGAAAAAACAACAACAACACAGGGTGTGTATATCTTTCCCCACACCCACTCAGAGAGGTAGTTTGCAGTAGCATTGCCAACACTGTTGAGAATGAAGATTGTGACTTTTTAAAAACTTCTTTTAAAACTTTTGAATTACAGACGGGCAGATCAAGGAGAAATAGGATAAGAATGTAACTGTGCTTGATCATTCAGTGTTGCTGTATAGCTTTCTTCTTCCAGAGCCGAAAGTGGGAAAAGTCTGGTGAGCAGCATTTCTGAATTCTCAGTAGAACACGCTCAGAGTTGTAGATTGGTGTCTTGTTTCTGTTTCCGTGTAAAGCCGTTGCAAGTTTCAACATTTAACAAGGTCCACAGTTGAAAGGCAGGCATTTCCTGGCCTGTCTTCTCCAGCCACCATAACCACCATAACCACCATAGCCCCCATAACCTCCATAACCTCCATAGCCACAATACCCTGCACCATATCCTAGCCTGCCATATCCTCCATAGCCACCAGAATATCCCAGAGCTGGATAGGTACATGGTGAGATTTGGCCCACAGCAACAGGCTCAGAAGATGCAGACAGGATTGGCCCTGGAATGGACACGACAGAGGGAGGGGGCTGGATCACAACTTCTGACCCTGGGAGCTGACTGCTACAAGCTACAGTGCCATAACCACCACCGTAGCCAAACGCACCACCAACGCCTGAGAGGGAGCCGGCCCCATAGGCTGGGACCAGACTACAAGACCCTAGAGATCCTGAACCACCATAACAGGAGCCCACGCCACAAGGCACATTGCACACAGATCCACAGTAAGTCATCTTGACGTGTCGGGTAAAGATCTGGTGGGAGAAAGAAAATGCAACACAATATCAGTAAAATAGCAGCACATAACAAGAAGCAAGAAGCAGGAAGGAGCTTGCATATTTGAAATCAGTGGAAGGAGATCAAAAAATGTGGAAGGGTCTGTAAGAGCACATATTTTGCAACCAGAAGACCTCGGTTTCATAAGGACAGCCTGCTGAATCAGGCCAAAGAGGGCCTCCAGTGACCAGCTAGATGCCTCGATGGGAAGCTCACAAGAAGGAACTGAGCACTAGAGCATTCTCCCTTCCTGTGATTTCCAGCAACTAGTATTCAGAATCATTACTGCTTCTAACCATAGAAACAGAGCAGAGCCATCATGGCCAGTAGCCCTCAATAGCCTTCTCCTCCATGCGCTTGTCCAATCATCTTTTTAAAGTACATTAAAGTTTTGGTACTAAGCATCTCCAGGCAAGATGATCTCAAGCAGCCTGACTGAGAAAGACCTTGTAGAGATCTGTTGCCTCTCAGTTTAGTGCTAGATGGAGCAGGAGTTGTACCCAGTACGCATCCTACTTCTTTGCAATGAATGGGCATGAGTAATTTAGGCTCATTGGATAATTTTCAGTGCTTGTCCTACTCAAAATAGACCCACTCCAATTAATGGTCATGGATAGGAGCAAAGGAAGCTGCATTTTACTGGATCAGACGACTGGCACCTTTAACTCAATGTTCTCTACACTGACTGGCAGTGCTCCACCTCCCATGAATTCAAACTGGAGACATTCCCCACCCTACCTAGAGATGTCTTGAAGGGTTGACCTGGGACCTTCTGCATGTAAACCACATGATCTACCACTGAGCTATGACCCTTCCTTTTTAGGTCCATTACTTGTAATTTGCCAACTACTGTAAGTAGAATTTACAGTATTCCAAGTAATGTACTACAGTATGTAGACTATAAAAATCAGTAGAAGCTCAGTAGTGGAGGAAATGTTTTGTACAATGGACATAATAACATTCAAAACTGCCGTATATTGGATCAGAACATTGGTCCATCCAGGTCACTAGTGTCTTGCAATGACAGCCCTACCTGGAGATGCAAGAAATTCAACTTGTGACTGAGCTACTGCCCTTCCCCTAAAAGTAAAGTAAGATACTAGTCCTCAACATTCTAAATTTAAAAAGTGATTTTAAATAATAACATAGGAAGCTGCTGCATATGGCATCAGACAGTGGGTCCATCCAGCTCAGTATTGTTTTACATTGACAGGCAGTGACCCCCACCCCCCGGAGTTTCAGAAATGGTATACAGCAGGGAATCACCTGGGATGTTCCAAGCTAAATTCTCTCTCATGGACAACATGAGGAACATTAATGGGGAAAGGGGAGAAAAGAGAGTAAAATCACAAACACAGAACCTCGTATATCAGAGCAGTTGCAATAAGAGGGCATCAGATCACACTCACCTGGTTCTCTGAGATGTAGAATGAAGCAAACAGTAGGCAGGAGAGAGATCTGCTGCTGGAATCGTACCGAGTTGCAAGCCCTTTTATACAATTTATTCTGGCAGTGTACCACCCTCTCCTATGCACTTTGCCCTAATTAGATCTTGGGGGGGGGGGATATGCTGATGCATCATATTCCAAGTTGCTCTCAAATTATTTCGCCTCCCTTTCATTCTTGCACCCATCAGACTATATCCCATCCCATTGCATCAACAATGTTAACGCCCTGCTGTTTGGAGATGGGTCACTCTTGCATCAGCAGAGGAAAAACAAAAACAACAACCTAATACATAAAACCGCTTTCATTCCAGTGCCAAGGACAGCATCCAGTTCTTTACCTCCAGCATGAGAAGTTCACTGAACTTTTGAGATCGTCTGCTGTCACGTAGGCAAAGTTGCCAGTATGCTCAGGATTGCCGGCAAATGTTGCCTAAGGTGAAATCCGAAGAGGATTTTGGAGCGCTTCCTCTGGCAAATGCACAACATATACAACACATTCATTCCAAAGAAAGCTAGGAGGTTTTGGGATTTATTTTTGTTTGTTTTTAAAAGGGGGTGGCCAAATCTACCAAATATGGCTGGGATAATGATGTTTGGGGCAGTTCCCAGGAGAGGCATGTTTGAAAGGAATAGGATAGGAAAATGCACGATTTGGTGTCAATAATCAAATTTGCTTTGTGCAGGGGGGATTGGAGATCACACCCAGAAAAGGACAGCAAATAGTGGTTAAAGTGTTGGACTAAGACCTGGGAAAGTCCTGGGGTAAAATCCCTACTCAGCCATGAAGTAGGTGTCTTTGGGTCAATCACTGTCTCTCAGCCTAAATGAATGAATGGATAAATAAATAGTTTCCCCCCCCCCATTTAGGTATCGCTGGAACTTGATCATATATTCCTTCTGTCTTGTTCCATCTCTTGGCATGTCATGCCATCGTATTGTATCAAATTTGTGAATGCTATTCACATAAAATACAAACTTTTCAGTACATTGAACAGTAGGGATGAGCACATCTCGGCAATCTCATTTTTTCCAAAATTGAAATTTCCTCATTTGTACATCTGTGTGCAAATGTACATTCCTCGTGAAAATTCGCCTGCACTTCGGTGCAAATTTCTCTCAGCATAAAGATCTTTCTGGTCACTTTTGCAAAAGAAATTTCCTTCATCTAATGCAGTTTTCATTTTATGCACACTTCGCCCTAGCATATGCATTTCTGCACACACTGCTTGGCTAGAGAACTGCACTGCAAAATTCACAGATTTCAAAGGACAGCTCATACATTGCTTATGAACGTGTGAATTGGGTAGCTTCCCCTCCCATTGAGGCAGCAGGACAACCATTGTGAGAACGGAATGCTGGACTAAATAGGTCTTCTAAGTTTGCCTTTCAGTGCAACACAACTTGAATTTCTGCCTTTTAGCCAGCACAGCTCCCCTCATGTTGCTCCCCAGGAACTGGCGCTCAAGAAGTCGTCTATCTCTACTCCTGAAGGTTCTATCTAGGCTTAGTGGTTAATAGCTATCAATTAAGGCTTAGCTACTTTGACAAAAAGGCTCTGCATGTTGCATACCATACCTGGGCTTTCACCTTCGGGGGCTAAAGAGTACAGCCTCGCGGTGACCATTCCAAAGATCCATGGGTGGAGCTGTGCTTTAATTAGATAGGTTCACCTTTAAACAAGAAACGAATCATAACTAGCCATTTTCACCAGCAAAATACAGATTTTCCTGCATGAATCTTTTTGTGCACTGAAAGTGCACTTCAGAATCTGGAGAATAATAATAATAATAATAATAATAATAATAATAATAATAATAATTTATACCCCGCCCATCTGGCTGGGTTTCCCCAGCCATTCTGAGCGGCTTACAATAGAAAAATGAAATGAAATAATTAAACATTAAAAGCCTCCCTAAACAGGGCTGCCTTCAGATGTCTTCTAAAAATCAGGTAGCTGTTTTTCTCTTTGACATCTGATGGGAGGGCGTTCCACAGGGCAGGCGCCACCACCGAGAAGGCCCTCTGCCTGGTTCCCTGCAACTTGGCTTCTCGCAACAAGGGAACCGCCAGGAGGCCCTCGGTACTGGACCTCAGTGTCCAGGCAGAACGATGGGGGTGGAGACACTCCTTCAGGTATACTGGACCGAGGCCATTTAGGGCTTTAAAGGTCAGCACCAACACTTTGAACTGTGCTCGGAAACGTACTGGGAGCCAATGTAGATCTTTCAAGACCGGTGTTATGTGGTCTCAGCGGCCGCTCCCAGTCACCAGTCTAGCTGCCGCATTCTGGATTAGTTGTAGTTTCCGGGTCACCTTCAAAGGTAGCCCCATGTAGAGCACATTGCAGTAGTCCAGGCGGGAGATAACCAGAGCATGCACCACTCTGGTGAGACAGAAGTGTGCAGTCCAACTGAAGGCGAGTTTGTTTGTTTGACTTATATTCCACTTTATAACCAAGAAAAGCCAATTTGAGCTAGGAACGTGCTAGTCTTCCCCCAGCACTTTAGTTTTCAATAAAATCATCACAATCCTCATTTCTCTCACATGTCTCATCTATGTGGTAGGATCTACAGACACATCAAAGAAATAGAAGCATGGGGAACAATAAATTTTCAGGGCTCCAGGAGAAGAACATTCCCAGTCCTACTTGAGATTCCATGGATTGAAGCTGGGGATCTTCTGCATGCAAAGCAGCTGTCCTACCCCTAGTGGGCCATTTTCTTCCTACTAGGCTTCGGACTGAGAGCACTGCCCTCACTCAGAGCTGGCTTCAGGAACAAATCAGAGCAATGGCAACTTCTACTGCCCTCACTCTGGAGAGCTACAACCCTTCCCTCCGCAATGTCCTAGATCCAGGGGAACCATTGACCTGTTGTGGGTGGAAGGAAAGAAAAGGCAATGACTTGATCACAGGCTGACAAATAAAACAAACTTTTTTTAGGCAGATAGAACAAATATCAAATTACGAGGAATGCCAAGTGATTAAAGCGCCCCAGATGCCGACGCTGTTAATCACAAAGGGGATTTAAATTTCAAAACAAGCATGCAAATGGATTTGAAAGGCCTTAATTTGAGAGGCGTTGCCGTTGATTAACAAGAGGGTGTATGGCCTCGGGGGGGAAGAAACTGTTTTAATTGTATCCCTTTTTTGCATGTACAACAGGGATAAATATTTTTACAAGACTCGTTGCAAAGGCACCTGCCTAACACCTCCCTTTTGGGGTGTAACTTCTTTCATGAGCCGTTAAATGGAGGCACATTAAGATTGGAACTACCTAGAGTCAAGAAAGACACACCCTTTAAAAAAAGCAATTCATTTAAGCCAACATCATTTCTCATCCCCAGAGTCTCATCCCCATGCTCCAAATGCCCTAGACAAAAGACATCTAGTCCGACCCCTGCAATATAGGAGTCACAGGGTGTTTCCCTGGGATGGTGGAGATGTCTGCTGGAGGAAGCTACTTAATTTGCACTTCTTTTAAAAAATGAATTCTATTTGTTTTAATTTTCAGAAAGTAAAGTAAAGAACAGCTAAGTCCAGTCAAAGGCGACTATGGGGTTGCGGTGCTCATTTCACTTTCAGGCCGAGGGAGCTGGCATTTGTCCACAGACAGCTTGTCTGAGTCATGTGTGCCCTGGGCATGTGTGCCCCCTCCTCCGAGCTGACCTTGCAAGAAGAAGAGGTGGCAACGCTGGAGTCCCCTACCAGGCCAAAGCAAGGAGACTGAAATGTAGGCTGCTGTCTTATACCGAGTCAGAGCACAGGGAGAGGGACCGGCAGCAGCTGTCCAGCATTTCAGAAGCAGGGCAGGATGCTGGCGAGTGAGTGGGGGGGGGAGAGGAAGAGGATGGAGTCCGACTCGGGACAGAGGGGCAGTGGTTTGCAGGAACCCATAGCAGGCAGGAGGCAGGGGCAGCTTTAGATCGAGAGGGGTGGAGCCCAGGATGGGTGAAATGGTAAAGGTAAAGGACCCCTGGACAGTTAAGCCAAAGGTGACTATGAGGTTGCAGTTCTCATCTCGCTTTCAAGTCAATGGAGCCGGCATTTGTCCACAGACAGCTTTCCAGGTCGTGTGGCCAGCATGACTAAACCGCTACTGGCACAATGGGACACCATGACAGAAACCAGAGCACACGGAAACATCGTTTATCTTCTGCCGCAGTGGTACCTATTTATCTACTTGCACTAGCAAGTGCTAGGTTGGCAGGAGCTGGGACAGAGCAATGGGAGCTCAGCCCGTCACGGGGATTCGAACCGCCGACCTTCCAGTCAGCAAGCCCAACAGGCTCAGTGGTTTAGACCACAGCACCACCCGCAAAGTAACAACAAGTGAAATCATTAAGCATGCTGGAGAGCCAGTGTGGTGTAGACGTTTCAGACAAGGACATGACAGAAACCAGGGTTCAAATCCCCATTCTGCTCATGGTGAACTTTAGACCCATCTTTCAACCTAACTTCCTCACAGGGTTGCTGAGGGGATTAAATGAAGAGGAGAGGTTTGTCATGATAATCATATTTGATTCAAATTTTGCTGTCCGCACAACAAAATCCTGGTATCACAACATTGATGTGATTCCCCACCCGCCCCCTCTTTATGGCAAGAAGACAGTGGGAGGTTATCAACATCCTTAAAACTTTTTTGGGTTTCTCCTCCCATCCCATCCCGAGTTGTTACTTTGAAAGCAAGGAATATGAAACATGTGAAGACGCCCAGAGGAAGGTGACTGTAAGTGAGGATTTCACTGGAACAAAAAACAAAGACCAAAGGAGAAGGAAGTGATGGTATTTCAATGTGTTTCACAAACACTCATCACTACTTCATTATTCAGAAAGTAATGGGCTGTCATTACTTTAATGGTTTGTGGACCAGATTGGATGCCTAAGTGACGGGTGGCTGAAATGTTTGCCACACATTCAGGGTAGGCTACCTGCTCCCATCTGAACCCAAGAAGAGCCTGGTGGATCAGGTCTATGGACCATCTAGTGCAGCACAATTACCTGAGAGTAAGTGGGGATTACTCCTAAGTGTGTGCATGTAGAATCAGGACCACTAATCAGATTTGCTGGATGAAAATGTGTCATTTACTATATAGGCCTGCTTCCCTATATATATTTCTCATTGCTTGGTGCAATAATTGCATGAGAATGTTGCACAGGGGATGGAGCAGAATGGACCTAGCTCAATCCCTGGCATCTCCAGCCAAGAACTTTAGAGCCTGCTGGACAAAACCAATAGCCCATCTAGCCCAGCTTTCTGTTCTCACATTGACCAACCAGATGCCACAATGGAAAGCCCACAAACAGGAACTGAGTGTAACAGTAGCACTCACCTCTCCCATGGTTCCCAGAAACTGGTTTTTAGCAGCATTACTGCCTCCAGTTATGCTAGCCAATCATAGCCAACCATCATGGGTAGCAGCCATTGGCAGTCTTCTCCTCCATGAATTTTTTTCAGCCCTCTTTTAAAGCCATCTAAATGGGTGGCCATCACTGCCTTCCATGGGAGTAAGTTTCAGAGTTTAACTGGGCACTGCATTAATAAGTCCAACTAGGTAAGGGCTGGCTGAAGGTAGACTAAACTTGGTGGGGGAAATGCCTAATTTATCCTAATCAACCAACTCTGTCCATGTCTGATGTATGGGGTCAGGAAATACATACCCCACAACTGTCCCATTTTAAGTCTAAGTTGGATATCCCAGATCACAGAAGCCAATCCCAGCTTCTGTTTTGATCCCAGAATGTCTGTCAGGGTCCGTGCTGAGGAGGGCTGCACTGAGGAAGAATGGTGGGAGTCACCCCCTCCTCCTGATACTGAATCTTCCCAGGAGCAGGAGGATAGTGTAGATTTAGAACAGTAGTTTGCAGAGGGGCATAGTTCAGAAGGCAGAAGCTGGGAAATACTGGATGGGGAACAGCTAGCAGAAGAAACATTAGAAGAGAGAGAGAGAGAGAGAGAGAGAGAGAGAGAGAGAGAGAGAGAGAGAGAGAGAGAGAGAGAGAGAGAGAGTTTACAGATTCACAATCTCTGGATAGTATCCACCCTCCTTCCCCAAAGTCACAGAGAGCTCAGAAAGCATCAAAACAGAAAGCTAGGAGGCTACAAGCACAGATTACAAGACGTAGGAGTGACGTGGATTAATATGGAGGGAAGAGGGAGTGACCCTTAATTGGGAGCACCGCCATTCTGGGAAGGAGCTTTCTTTTGTCCTTCACTGTGTTTGTTAAAGAAACTAACTGCTCAGAATTCATTTAGTTTGATCTGCTCATTTAGGACCACGGGGAAGGAAGCCGATTCCCCGAAGCTTGACAATGTCCCGTTCAAGACTGGCACTCTGGTGCGAGTCAGCTGGGTTGCGCCCAACCCTGCTGATGAGTGCCAGACAGCCCCTGGGATCACTTTGGCAAGCGTCAAAAGGTTGCACCAAAGCAGCTCCATCCTTGGTGACCCTTTCATGATTGCTTTCCAGGAAGGCACCTCCGAGAGGCTGCAGTGGAGGCAGCGGTGGCAGTGGGTGAAAGTATGAGGAGGGAGGGGGTGTGCAAATGAGGAGGTAGGTGTGAGCGGGCGAACGATGGGGGCTGCGGGATGGTGCAGGGTTTGTGTGTCCCGATTTGCCCTTCTGAAATGTTGCAGGGCATGGAACTATACATACTTATTGGAAGAAATGTGAAATATAAGGCATAGTAAATTTTGTGTGGACTAAAAACAAACAAACCTGCAGACCGAAGTGGAAATGTGGGGAAGTGAATTTGGGAAAGTGTGAAACTCCAAGAAACTGGAATGGATAGATATGCCCATCCCTTCTTTTAAACAAAAGGTAAATTCTGGAAGCATTTTGTAACAGAAATTATTATTATTATTATTATTATTATTATTATTATTATTGACAAACAAGTCTCCTTAGGGAGTAAGTTAAGTCTTTCATCTTTTTTAGGGTGCTACTGTTGATCTTATTTTGTCAACATTTAATTCTATATCTGCTGGTTGCTTCTTGTCTCTCG